>NC_133654.1:12039769-12217833 GCF_009905375.1 Apium graveolens | reverse complement strand
AAAAGTATAAATCTAATAATAGGCACAATTTTATAACATATCCATGTGGAGGAAACTTTCTATAATGTTACAGACAACAATAGAGATAGAAGGTGATGTGTCCAAGTGAATTTTGGAAAAGGCTTCATAGTCAAATGGTAGGAATGGCTCCAAACCCTACCTAAATTACTTAAATAGGATCATACATTTTTTTTTTTATGAGGGTAGCAGGGTAAAACAACCTTAGTACCACTTAGCTCTCAATTTTATGTGTACAATACTAACCCTTTTACAGGTTTTCAAGTGATAATTAATATGGTAAATTATGACCATACATATTTGGCCAATATATGTGCAATTTATGCTTTTTATGTTTTCATGTTCCTATAGTTAATGAAATTAAAATTTAAATAAATGATTTTTGTGTGAAAAAATTATGAGAAGTGGCAATGTAAACTATTTAATTGATGTTGTTAGATTTTTCCATTACTCCATTGCATCCAGCTAGGTTTAAAAATTTATAATTACAGGGATGGCATGGTTTTATTATCAAATAAATATATGAAATCAAATATTGTTGTTGTGCACAATATTTCTACGTATGCACATAAAAACTAATGCTGCACATCAAAATTTCTTATCCATCATAGAACTCAAACCCTCTCATTTTCAAGGAAGTAGAATTTTCATCTACTAAATAGGTAATCATGGACCGTAGAAACTTTGTTGGGGAGTCTAAATTTGAAGAAGGAAATGGAGGAAGTGGCTCAATAAGAAAGTGGAGAAGTAGAGAAGAATTTTGGAGAAGATTTAGGACTCAAATTCTTCCTAACAACCTCCACAATGTCCATGGGTACCAGGTGTTGGATGTATGAATCTTCCTCTCTTTTTCTTTATTTTATATACCTGTGTTTATAAGTACGTAATCTCTAAATGGTTTTGGGGTTTTTGAAGGACGGTCCTAGGGTAAATGACCCATCTTATTTATCATCTCTGCTGGCATCAGTACCGCCATCCTCCACGCAGATTTTGTTGCATTCAAACTTATATAACTATACGTATATGTGTTTATATGAAACAGAGAAACAAGAGCTGATTAGTAATTAGAAGACTTGCTTATTATTTCAGAAAATACAGTTCAACCAACGTCCTATAAACGAGGACCACCTCCACCTGAACTCCTAGTTTATCTCTACTACTAACTTATAAATAGAACTCCTACAAAGACTCCACACGACTCAGTCATGCAACCAATAGATACAAATAAACAAAACACAAACTAATTAAATTTATTACAAGTTTGAGATTAAACCCAACAATTATTCCCTTAATCTCAAACTTATTTCTCTAACTCCCTAACTCCCAGAAAGTTGCGCATCTTCTCAAACTTAATTGTTGCAAGAGCTTTTGTCAGCCCATCTGCTCGTTGCTGATTGCTACTGACATGCTTCACAATGACGTCTACACCCTCTACACATTCTCTGATAAAATGAAATCGTATGTCGATATGTTTGCTTCTTCCATGGAACATAGGATTATGGCTAAGTCGATTGCTGAATTATTGTCAATAAACAATACTACTCGACCAAGTTTATCATCTGTAATGTGACTTAAGACATTCTTCATCCAAATTCCTGACAAGCAGATGCAGTAGGGACAGCAATGAATTCTGCTTCACAGGACGACAGAGCCACCACCCTTTGCTTCTGGGAAACCCATGATATTAAGCTCTCATTCAAGTAATAAGCCATGCCTCCTTTACTCCGTCTATCATCTATAGTTCCTCCCAGATCACTATCAGAGTAGCCAGTAAACTATATGTTTCCGCTGTTCTGATTTATAAATCAACCCAAACTGTAATTATTCCGTTGACATACCGGAGAATCCTCTTCATTGCATTCAAATGCAATGCAGTTGGACGTTCCATATAACGACTTACAATTTTAACAGAAAAAGCTATATCTGGTTGAGTGTTTACCAGATATCTTAACCCTCCTACTAAGCTTTTGTACATTGTTGCATCAACTACACGTCCCCCTTCATCCTTAGAATTTGCTCTTTTGGGTCCATCGGGTATTTGGTAGGATTGCAGTCCCCATGCCTGCCCTTTTCAGTAACTTTTCTGCATACCCCAACTGTTTTAACTCAATGTAACCAGCTTCCTGCTTCACCTCAATTCCCAGATAGTAGCTGAGCTTTCCCAGATCTGTCATGTCGAATTTCCTTCCCATTTGTTGCTTATACTCTTCGATCTTCTACACATCTGCACCAGTGATCAAAATATCGTCTACAGAGACGACAATTATCAAACAATCTTTCCCTTTTTCGCTCGCATAAACAGCATTTTCATAAGGACAACGCTTAAAATCCAAACTCCACAGGCTGGGATTCAATTTTGCATACCAAGCACGCGGTGTTTGTTTAAGCCATACAATGCTTTCACCAACTTGTAAACCAAGTGTTCCTTCCCAATATTTTCAAAACCTTCTAGCTGAGCAACAAACACATCTTCAGTAATTTCTCCTTTTAAAAAAAGTAGTTTTCACGTCTAAATGATGGACTTCCCATGAGTGTTTTGCTGATAGAGATAACAACATTCGTATTATCTCAAGACGAGTGACAGGATGCGAACACTTCCTCATAATCAATTCCATGCTCTTGAGCATACCCTTTTGCTACCAAACGGGCCTTGTGTTTTACTACATTTCCAGCTACATCCTTTTTAAGTTTGAAAATCCATTTTAAAACCAATAACTTTATGTCCTGCAGGTAACTCCATAAGTTTCCACGTACCATTTTTTTTCGATTGAGTCAATTTCAGTCTCCATAGCCCTTTTCCAGTGTTTATCTTTTGAAGGCTCCTTGAAGTTTGCAGGTTCCTCTGTCCCCATTAGGTATAATTCTTCATCTAACACTACTTCTTCAGTGTCGTTATACACATCACTCAGCCTGCGAACTTTTAAAGGTTCAACGCTATCATCATAATTATCACTATCTAGCCTCGATGATCCTGATGCAACCAAGCTCGAAGAAATAAACACTTGTGTAGATGGAGTAATCTGTGATGAAGACGTATTTGATGTACTTGAAGGAGTCCCAGGTTCATACTCCTCGCTGCTTTCTGAAGAGAATTATCTGCCAGCTGTTGTTTCAGACATCCTGCTTTCATTCTCATCATCTACTTGATCAATAAGTGGAAAAATTACTTGGGAGTCGCCATCCTCCCTTCATCTGACCATGTCCAACATTTTTCTTCCTAAAAAATTATGTCCTTGCTCATATATAGCTTATTCTCTTTAGGGCTAAACAATCTATAATCCTTGGTACCGGGTTCCTTTCCCAGATTTATCACCAATATACATCAATCATCTAGTTTCTTCATTCTTTGGTTCGGTATCCTCATGTGACTCAAAAAACCAAACACTCTAATACGAGATACATCTGGTTTGTCATTTGTCCAGGCCTCATAAGGCGTTACAGCAGTTAGAGCTCTTGTTGGAAGTCTGTTGAGAACGTAAACAGCATGTCTCACAGCTTCTCCCCATAATTTAGTTGGTAACTCCTTTTCTTTCATCATGCTTCTGACCATTTCCATCACTATTTTGTTTCTTCTCTAAACCATGCCATTTTGTTACGGTGTGTATGGTGTAGTGTAGTGTCGAGTTAATCTCATTTCCTTTCAATATTTCTCAAATTCAGCAGACATAAATTCTCCTCCCCTATCTGTTCTCAATACCTTAATCTTTCGACTATCTCCATTTTAAACCAGTGCCTTGAAACGTTTATACCCTCCAAATGCTTCACCTTTACTTTCAAGAAAATAGACCCACATAGCACGACTGTAGTCATCTACAAACAACAAAAAATATTTCTTACCAGATGTTGTTGCCGGAGTGATTGGTCCACATAGATCCGCATATACAAGTTCAAGAGTTTTCTTTGCACTGAAACTGGAATAACCAGGTACTCCCTTCCTTGCTTGCTTTCCCATAAGACATCCAGTGCATGGGTCATGTGATTGAGTAATTTTTGGTAGACCTCTTACCATCCTTTCTTTAAACATTAATGCCAAGGCTTGGAAATTTACATGACCCATTCGTGAATGCCATAACTTTGACACTTGATCCACCTTTTCATCAAACACTTATAATTTTTTGTCTCAATAATCAACTTGTCCAGTCGATTTTGTGATCTCTTGACCTTCATGAGAAGCCTTCATTCTTATCAAAAATCCATATGTATTCTCCTCTAATCACAACTTTACTTCCCTCTTCTATTAGTTGTCCAATGCTAATAATATTACTTCGAAGACTAGGAATAAAATATACCTCGTTCAGTACACGTTCTTGACCATCCTTGCACTTCATAGAAATCGAGCCTCTACCTTTGATTTCCATGGTTGATCCATCCCCAAACTTCACCTGACTAGTGATCTGTTCATCAAGAATTTTGAACTTCGATTTTTGCCCAGTCATATATTACTGGCGCCATTATCTAAGTACCGCAAATTGGATTCCACTTGGTTACTATCGATGTTTTTTGCCAATTTCAGTTTCATAACTCTCTCGTCTAATTGCAGCAACTCCTTCTTAGACTTGTCAAACTTCGCCAGTAATAAGGCTAGTTCATCATCTTCTATTTTGGCCAAATTCGATTCTTACTTTTGTTCCATTTATCGTCTAGGCTTGCGGCACTCTGTTGTAAATGACCATACAAGCTGCAGTTGAAGCATCTAACATGACTCTTGTCTCGTGCCTTCACAAATGGTGGTCCATCACTTGACCTGCTACTTCTTTTCAGCCATTCCTCCCGAGTAAACAGCAGCTTGCCTTAACTAGCTTTCTCTTTTTCCACTCTTCTTCGGTGAGCATCAGTTTACCCTCACTGGTCTCAACCTTTCCTTTAACTCGTTCCTCGTGAGCATTTAACGAACCCACGGCTTCCTCTACTGTCATCATATCAAGATTCCCATATTGCTCTATTATAGAACTTATCTGCAAGAATCTCGAAGGTACAGCCCTCAACATTTTTTTTACAACATATGACTCTTACATCTCCTCCCCAAGCGCTCGAATACTTGTAACTAGCCCGTTGAGTTTCATGTAGAAATCATCGAGTTGATCTAAATCCTTCATACACAGAGCTTCAAATTCTACCTTTAAATTCTGAACTCGCGTTTGTTTCACCTTCCCAGCTCCTTGGCAAAGCATCTTTATTACTTTTCAAGCTCCTTTTGCTGTTTTTTTTCCAGCGATAGACAGCAACACGTCTTCAGGGATAGCGTGATACAACATTACCAATGCAATCTTATCTATCTTCACATCAACTGGCACCTTTGGGTCACTTGCCTCTATAGCACCACACACTCATTGCGCCTCCATAATAACTATCATCTTGAGAGCCCATGTAGTGTAATTACTTCTGGACAGTATTGGATAACTCAACCTGAAGGATACTCCCTTCATCTTGTTTGTATCCACAGTTGACATATCTGAGTCTTAACTATACCCTGACAGCTCTGATACCAAAATGTTGCATACAAATTTATATAACTATAAGTATATGTGTTTATATGAAACAGAGAAACAAGAGCTGATTAGTAATTAGAAGATTTGCTTATTATTTCATCAGCCTAATGCAGTTATATCAGAAAATATAGTCCAACCAACGATCCTATAAACCACACTATACCATAAATTGGCTTTTGCAACCAAATTTCTGAAAATTATCTAAAAAATGTTGCTATTGAAAGATGATTTCATGTCTATTGTAAGGGGTTTTAAAAACATTGCAATTGAATCAATAAAATTTGGAGGTTGTTACAAAATGTATGCTATTGCAATGTATTACCTAATCGTTACAGTAGATTGAAAATTTGGGACCAAAAGCTAGGCGGGCAATCTGAAAATTTCAAGCGCGCTTGGTAAAAATATTTCCCGGCTTATGAAATAAAAAAACAATAAAACAATAAAATACTCAAAACACTGATTGATATACACACTCAGACACACAAAATACAAACAAACATACGCAAGAATTGAAGAACCAAAACACAATCTATTTAGATGTTTTCACTCACCGCAAGAAGTTATCGATCTATCTCTCCAACTGTTGTCTCTCTAGCGTTGGATTCAATTTCGGTTTGTTCATCTTCCCACATCAAGTTCTGTAATTTTGATTCAATTTAGGGTTCTTCTCACAAAATTTCAGTTGGGGTTCTTCTCATAGATTTTTAATTTTAAGGTTCTATTTTTAATTTAGACTATTTAATTAGTTTTTTAATTAAATTAATGTAAGATTTGAGTTTTATAGTTTCCTAAAAGTTTGAATCGAAGATATTAACATTTCAGTGGCGTGGACTTTTTCTTCTCCCTTCACAAGCTAAAGGTTTTTTTGTGATATATGGGTTGTGATATTTTAGATTTAGTTTGTTTGTTGTTATTGCAAGATTTTTGGAATAAGCATTTATTGTTAAGTACCTGATCTTATTATATTGATGGTAAAAAGGTATTGGAGAAGTGAATATACTATGCTAAAAATATTTCTTTGAAAAAAAAAGAAATCTTGCTTGATTAATTTTAGTTTCCCCTTCTATAGGAGGGATCATGTTATTCATTGGAATTAAACAATATATTCATTGGAATTAATTTTCGTTTCAGCTTTCAGGGGCTCAACTATCAAGTTATGCCAGCTTCTTAAGTAAAGGGGATGTTGCTTTGAGCATTCTCTTGACCAGCTCAAGCAATATTGCCTCATACATTGTTACTCCTCTTTTGACAGGCCTTGGTAAGGTCTTACCGTGTCTACTGTTCCAGTCAATGTAATTGTAATTTTAAAAAGATGATTCGAGATTGCAAGGAACACAAGTTTTTAAATTTATTCCATTCATCTGTCACAATACAAGTCAAGTATTATGAGCGTCATATATTTTTTGTTGCGCATGTATGGAACCAAGGTGCTTTATCATGCACGTATATAGATTTCCAGACACATATATGTTCTTTGCATCAATAACAATAGTTAATATTTGTTCCACTAGATATAGTCTAGATTGTTGCTACTATTTCCGTCACCAGGTATTTCTGTTTTATTTTGTACTCAGCATTGCAGAGTCTTTGTAAGGGATATTGAATATAAGGTTTTTATGCTGCTTCAATTTCACCCTGCATTTTTGTTTTAAGTTCAACAATACAATATTGCCATATCTTTATCCACACCTTACTCGGGATGACGTTCATAGAGCAAATCAGCTAATCAACAATGTCAAGGTATTCACTGGTTTTGTTTTGGCTCTTTAAGTTTCTAACCTGTTTATTATGTTTCCAGTTGGCCTTCCCAAAACAACGAAAAAGTCTGCACCACAGTTATATAATTCGTCCAGTTTATAATGCCATCACAGCTGTGCCACCTCCAGGTTTGTATATACAATTTGGCCCATGTGTTATCTTTAAACAATTTTAAACCTCTCCTGGATATTTTATGCCATTATAACTTGTTGCGTTTTTATTTTTTCTATATTAAGCAAGTGTGATTTTGACCAAACCACCTCTGAAATCCATGAGGGTGCAGAAAATACTATTAATCTAACCTTCCAAGCATGGACATTTACAGAGTATAAGGATAGATCAGGCCTTCTACATTGGTTCTGTAATATTTGGTTTAAAATAAAGTCCATTCTTGATTAAGAACTATGTTATGCATCAGTGATTTTGGCATTTGTAGTGAATTATAATTATTATAGTGCCCTAAACTAATTGGAAAAATCAGATAGCAAAATAAAAATCAGCGATGATTAAATTGGTAGGGTATTCTTGGGCCCTTGCTTTCTAGCAACAAAGTAAGCTATTTATTTTCATCTCATATGTGTGTGTCAATTATATGATTCCTTTCGTGATAAACTAAACATTACTAGAGTAGAATTTTGTTTTCAAAATCTGCCCAGTCTTTGAAGTGATGTTTATATACTTAAAAATTCGAATATTCCTGGAGTTTAACATAAGAATGGTTCAAAATGATGTTCTTAATGTCACTATAAAATTTTACATTTTTGTTTGTCAAATTTTGCAGTCCATAAAATGTTGATTATAGCACAATGATTGTGGGAACTTGCGTTGAAGTATACTGTATACAATTTTTGTCAAGGGTGATGCACCATAATTGGTGATAACGATGAAGAGGAGAATTGGTCGTAGTTTATCTATGTAAAAGAATTGTTAGATGTTACTTGTGCCAATGATAGAGATGAGACTCCGACAAGTGAAGAGGCAGAAGCTGTATACCTGATTTTTGAAAATGATTAACTAGGAATATTTTAGTCTATGTATAATTATCTTAAGATGATGTGTAAATTTTGCCTTCGTTGTTTTCTATTGAGACTTTTGTATTTTTAGACGTGGTTTGTAAGTTGGAAGAGTAGTGCTAAACTGCTTTGCGTAGATTGCTAGATTGTCTTGTGGATATACCAATTAAATTTGGTGGCTGTTAATGAAATCTAAAGGTCATGCCTAATTTTTTTAAAAAAAATTTGTGTTGCAATAGAGGGTAAAATGGTTGCCATATACTTCAAATTTTTTAATAAATGATGTTGCAATAAACTTAAGATATGTTGCAATTAACTTAAAATATGTTGCATAAGTCCATGTATTGCAACAATTATCACAAAAAAAGTTGCAAAACAATGTTGCCATAGAAAGCCTAATGTATTGCAATGTTTTTGTATTCATTGCTATAAATGTAAAAAACGTTGCTATAAACCGAATTTGTAACTTTTTTACTCTGTTGCAATATGGTCCTAAATTCGTTATCATAAACCCTTATGGCAACGAGACCAAACATTACACCTATTTTTTCAAAAAACTGTTGCCGTAAACCCTATTGTAATGGATTTGTGCCATATAACAACATATTTTTAGGGTTGCTATAAGCAATCTATGTTGTAGTGCCAGGACCACCTCCACCTAAACTCCCAGTTTATCTCTACTACTAACTTATGAATAAAACTCCTACAAAGACTCCACACGACTCAGTCATGCAACCAACGAATAGAAATAAACAAAACACAAACTAATTAAATTTATTACAAGTTTGAAATTAAACCCAACAGATTTACCTCAAGGTATATATTATTGGTCATAGAAGTTCTCCACAAGTAATTCTAGACATTCGTGGGCACGAGCTTATGTCATCCTTACCGATTGATACAATAGAATATGGAGAATGAGTATCTTTTAACCAAAAACCAAAGGGAAGTCATATGTTTTTGTTGTAATTACAAAAGAAGTTAAATTTCAAATGCCTCAATAGGACTTTTTGTTCTACTTTTGTTAGTAAATGCATCCATACTATTAATCATTTGATCAATTTTTTTATTTAACTAAACAGGTGGAACCATGTGCTGGTCATAGAAATAAGAAAGCTAAGACTGATGCATCCCACGACAAAGTGCAGCTTCCTCAGAATCAAAGTAGAAGTGAAGAACCAAATTTGGAGCTCTGAATTTTCTTTTGATCCAAATATTAAAAATAGCATAATAAGATGTATGTTAACCAAATAGCTAAATTGACTCAATAGTGAGGTGTTTTTTAAACAATTTCAGTGTAATTAGAAACAATTTTAATTTATCATTTTTTATCAATTTTATTTTTTTTTAAATTTTTTTAAAGCCAATAAATTTATTCTAAACTACTATCACTACAAGAAATAAATTGGTATCTAAACATTCACCATTACTATCGTTGGTGAGATAACTCGATTGTTCATGGTAATTCTCCAATCAATATATCACAAGTATGAAAGTGCAAATCAAGAGGTAAATATTTCAATGTTTGTCTCTTTTTTACTTTGGAATATGTCGACATATATAGTACTAATTGAATTTATTGTTCTTATACATACAAGATTCAAAAGAAAGTCAAAGATGGAGATGATGATAATGATGATGATGATGATGATGATGATGATGATGCCTACAATGAAGATGATGAGGGTGGATATTACAGCAACCAACAACGCGACTAGTAAATAGACGAAGAAAACATTTTCTTCGTGATGAGCATGGTGATGACGATGGTGGACGGGCTTCTAGTTAAGTTTTAGTTATGATCGAGATGTTCTTCTATATTACCTGCTTTGAACTTATGTTTAGTTATTTTGAAATTATTTTAATGGTTTGAACAAGTCGGTTTAGTTCATGGACAATGATTTGGTTGTTATTATAATTATAATGGTATAAAGTTTGTGAATGGTTTGGTTGTTACTAATGTAAATTGTGGTATGTTTTTCTGTTTTTGGCAATGTTTAATTTGTGACTGGTTTGTATTTCGATTTTGTATATATGGGGGATGCAAAAAATTGAGATGTGTTGTTAAAAATTTTGTAGTCTAAAACTAAACGCTTAAATCGACTTGAGGGCATAAACCGACCGTTGTTTACCATATGTAAACCTAGGATACCCGACTGAACTTATATAAACCCGATCGATTCAAGTAAATTCGACCAAAATCATATTTCTTATAGTCGATTTTTATTTGGTCGGTTTGGAAATACAGTACGGTTTATTTGGTCGGTTTAAATACGGTAAATCAATAACTTACAATTTCCTTGGCTTTTTCCGCAACTATATCATTTAAAAAATTTCCATATTTGTCCTTCCTTGCCTCAATCCAGGTATCTGATCGATCTACCTCCTCTATATCTGGATGAGATTCTAAGTGCATTGACATATAGATAATCACCTTAGTAATAACATAAACATATTTGGAAAGTCAACAAGAAAACCAAAATGAATATGTTGTTTCAATAACACTAACCCATTCATTCTCATGGTTTGCATAACCTTTTCGAGCCATGCGATGTGGATATAAACTCATTGACCTTCTTTAAACTTGTTCATCATGAATTTTCTTAATAAAAAGCATCAATAAGGTTAAATAAGATCACGACTAAGTAAATATTGTATATAAATTTAGCAAAAAAATATTACGTAAAGGTAAATAGAGCCATACCATAAATTTGTTCCACGTGCGATCAGAAATAAATATGTCCCAATGACATTTTTCAATGAAAGAATAATCTGCAGGAGGATGTGCCAAAATTTTAGGTTGATCTAGATATGAAAGAATATAATCTTTGGTGAGCCGACATTTGAACTCCCTCCATTTTGAAGATGCAGATATTAAAACCATCTTCTTGGCTGATTGAGGTACAATGAAAGCCATCTACATACATAAGAAACATTAGTATCATTAAAAAATGCAAGCAAGTGAAAGAACATAAGAAACTAGATTATTTCGTTTTTTTTTTACCTGCACACAGTCCCAAATCTTTTCCTGTGTGTCTTTTGGAACAGACTTCCAGGAATCATGCCAGATTGGGGCTTTTATTCTTGCCAAAACTCCAATATATGATTGCATCTCTGCCCCTACTTTACCATATGGCTCTCCTTTTGAATTAAAAGACACCACAAGTTTGATCCCCATCATCCCCATCATCTTGCGTCTTAGAATCTGGTGCATCATCACACAACCTCGCTTCAATAGCTTGAACACTAAAAACAGCGACATAATCTATACAACACACAAATAAGAATCAATATTAGCAGCGACATACATTCTCACACACACAAGTATGAAACATAGATGATTTAACATTAAAAACAGAGTTTAATATACATTAAACAGAGTTTATTCATACACATTAATTTAAAAAAAGTGTTTAATATACATTAAACAGAGTTTATTCACAAAAAACACCTAACACTAAAACATCCAACAAATATATACTAAAAACAAATTCATTCATCATAAATATAACCCCAAAATCACCCATACAAACAGACGTAACTCAATACATATTTAAAAACATATATATATTTGTAACTCAATGCATGCAAAATCCAAGATAAATGAAAACTCAAAACTGAATCGACAACAAATATTTTAAAAACAGAGATGTAATTAAAAGTAAAAAAGAAGCATGTTTTAGAAACCCCAAATAATAAAACCCTAAAAATGGTTATATAAACCCCAAATCAATCACTCAAATGCCCCAAATATAAACCCTAATCCCAAATACAAACCCCAAATCCCCAAATATGGATGTGGGTTTTAGGGTTTCATAATCCCCAAATATAGATGACATATAGGTGTGGGTTGTGTTAAATACCTCTGTTGAGTTGTTGAGTCGAATGGGAGATGAAAATCGCCGGTGTTGAGTTGAAATCGCCGGTGTTGGTATTGAGGTGTTTAGAGACAAAGTAATGGAGTAAAAAAAGTAACGGGTTAAATTAAATGGGTAAGAATGAAATTGGGGGGAGATGAAAATGAAATTGGGGGGAGATGAAAATGAAAGAAGAGGGAACTAAAAAAAATTCATTTCAAATCAACGGTTTATAATTTAGTTCTACTTTAATCTGACGATCAGTATTTTTTCCTATTATTTTTTTTTCAAAATTAAAGAATAAATTGTAAAAACTGTGTTCAAATCTTGTATTTTCAAAATATAGTTTAAACAGACTTACAACTGTTAATTTTGCGAAACCGTTGCCTGAATTAACGTAGGATAAACATTTATAAAGAAAACCGTTATGTAAGAAAGTGTTAGTTAAGATATCATTGGATAACGGTGTGTCAAAGATATCATTGTCTCAAGTAATTTCACACAATAATTTTTGCTCGAAACCCGTTGTCCTATATGTTTAAAAAATTAATTTTGAACAAATTCGACATTCTAGTGTATATAAATTTTATCAACAGTCCACGTTTCCTGTAAAATTCGAATATTTCATATATGACTTTGATTTGATCATTCGGATGTGAAAAATATTTAAAAAATTTCGAACATTCTGTGCATGACTTTAGAAGTAAAATCTAGTAAAAGGCGTACTCCCTGAAACGAGAATGTTACCCGAATGTCTGAATAATTTTTTTAAATGAGTTATCTGACGATCCAACCGTACGGATGTCAAGATATGTTAATTTTGGGATTGTGAAAAAATATTTAAAAATTCCCGAACATTCCGTGCATGACTTTATAAGGAAAATCTAGTAAAGGCATACTCCCTGAAACGAGAATATTTCGTCAATCAGCAATGAATCTTCTTTCACAGAGTTGTACTTTTACCACAATTTTTCTTATAAAATCCAGCAAGATAAATTTTGAATTTTTTTATTATTTTATACATGGCTAAAATTAGTATATTTTAACAACCGTACGGTTGGATCGTCCAAAAAATCATTTCAAAAAATTATTTCGTTAATCAGCAACGAATCTTGTTTTAGGGAGTTGTACTTTTACCTCATTTTCCTAAATAAACTCCAGCAAGACAAATTTTGAAATTTTATATTATATTTTTACGTGGCTAAAATCAATAGATGTTAAGATCCGTACGGTTGGATCGTCCAAAAAATCATTTGAAAAAATTATTTCGTTAATCTGCAAGGAATCTTGTTTTAGGGAGTTATACTTTTACCACATTTTCCTTATAAAGTCAAGCAAGATAAATTTTTAAATTTTTTATTATTTTTTTACATGGCTCAAATCAATATATTTTAACATCCGTACGGTTAGATCGTCCAAAAAATCATTTCAAAAAATTATTTCGTTAATCAACAACGAATCTTGTTTTAGGGAGTTGTACTTTTACCTCATTTTCCTTAAAACTCAAGAAAAATAAATTTTAATTTTTTTTATTATATTTTTACGTGGCTAAAATCAATATATGTTAAGATCCGTACGATTGGATCGTCCAAAAAATCACTTCAAAAAATTATTTCGGTAATCAGCAACGAATCTTGTTTTAAAGAGTTGTACTTTTACCTCATTTTCCTTATAAAGTCCAGCAGGATAAATTTTGAAATTTTTTTTACATGGCAAAATGAAAATATTTTAACATCCGTACGGTTGGATCGTCCAAAAAATCATTTGAAAAAAATATGTCGTTAATCAGCAATGAATCTTGTTTCACGGAGTTGTACTTTTATCTCATTTTTCTTATAAATTCAAGCAAGATTAATTTTGAATTTTTTTTATTATTTTTATACATGGCTAAAATCAATATAGTTTAATATCTGTATGGTTGGATCGTCCAGAAAATCATTTCAAAAAATTATTTTGTTAATCGGCAATGAATCTTGTTTTAGGGAGTTGTACCTTTACCTCATTTTCGGTATAAAGTCAAGCAAGATAAATTTTGAATTTTATATTTAATTTTTTACGGGGCTAAAATCAATATATTTTAACATCCGTATGGTTGGATCGTCTAAAAATTCATTTTAAAAAAATATTTCGTTAATCAGCAATGAAACTTGTTTTAGGGAGTTGTACTTTTACCTCATTTTCCTTAAAAACTCAAGAAAGATAAATTTTGAATTTTTTATTATATTTGTACGTGGCTAAAATCAATAGATGGTAAGATCCGTACGGTTGGATCGTCCAAAAAAATCAATTGAAAAAATAATTTCATTAATATGCAACGAATCTTATTTTAGGGAGTTGTATTTTTATCTCATTTTCATTATAAAGTCAAACACAATAAATTTTGAAAATTTTTATTATTTTTTTACTTGGCTAAAATCAATATATGTTAACATCCGTATGGTTGTATCATCTAAAAAATCATTAAAAAAATTATTTCGCTACTTATCAACGAACCTGAACTTTAGATGTTACACAACGATTTCTGCAAAATACCGTTGTGTGATAAATTCTCATAATCGAGGATTCTCATTCTTCCAACTAAGCAATCCAAGTAAAATTAATCAACGACTCTCATTTTTGCAACTCAGCGATCGAAGTGAAATATTTTCCACCAATCAGGTGGTGCCATGATTTCTTGCAAACAGACCACAATTATTCTGTCAAAATTGTAAAACTATTGTATGATGCTTCTCTGTAGACTCCTTAATACAACACGCTCCATAAACCATTGTTTATATGTATGTTTTGTAACAACTTTTTTTTCAACTTAGTCCAAAACTATTGTCCGAGATTACAATAAATTATCTTATTAACAACGGTTTTGGACAGTTTTGTTAAAGATATATGACAACAATGCAATTTAAGTATTGTTGTCTACCTCGGCAAGAGGATGCCACAGAGACAAGTCTTTCAAAAAACTGCTATAACCGTTGTTCTACATGTTTTCTAACAACAGTTATTCGAGGAAAAAAAATTCACCGTCGTATCCTAATTTGGGGCAACGGTTTTTTGGTCGATCGTTGTTTCATAGGTGTTGTGTAATTGCAAATTTCTTGTAGTGTGATGCATCCCACACCAAAGTGCAGCTTCCTCAGGATCAAAGTAGAAGTGAAGAACCAAATTTGGAGCTTTGACTTTTCCTTTGATCGAAATATTTATAAATAGCATAATAAGATGTATGTTACCCAAGATAGCTACATTGACTCCATAGTGAGGTGTTTTTTAAAAAATTCCAGTGTAATTAGAAACAATTTTAATTTATCATTTTTTATCAATTTTAATTTTTTTAAAATTTTTTTAAAGCCAATAAATTTATAATAAACTACTATCACTACAAGAAAAAAATTGGTATCCAGGCATTCACCGTTACTATAGTTGGTGAGATAACTCGATTGTTCATGGTAATTCTCCGATCAATATATCACAAGTATGAAAATGCAAATCAAGAGGTAAATATTTTAATGTTTGTCTCTTTCTTACTTTGGAATATATCAATATATATAGTACTAATTAAATTTGTATGTTCTTGTACGCAGCAGATTTAAAAGAAAGTTAAAGATAGAGATGATGATGATGATTATGATAATGATGATGATGATGTTGATGATGATGATGATGATGATGATGATAACGACGCCTACAATGAAATGAAGATGATGAGGGTTGATATGACAGCGGCCAACCGGGCGACTTGTAAATAGAGAAGGAAGACATTTTTCGTGATGAGCATGGTGATGACGATGGTGGACGGGCTTGTAGTTAAGTTTTAGTTATGATCGAGATGTTCTTCTATATCACCTGCTTTGAACTTAAGTTTAGTTATTTTGAAATTAGTTTAATGGTTTGAACAAGTCGGTTTAGTTCATGGACAATGGTTTGGTTGATAATATAATTATAACTGTAGAAGTTTTATGAATGGTTTGGTTGTTACTAATGTAAATTATGGTATGTTTTTCTGTTTTTAGCAATATTTAATTTGTGACTGGTTTTGTTTTCAGTTTTGTATACAGGGGGGCTTCAAAAAATTGAGATGTGTTGTTAAAAAATTTGCAGTCTAAAACTAAACGCTTAAATTGACTAGAGAGCATAAACCGACCGTTGTTGACCATTTATAAACCTAGGATACTCGACCGAACTTATATAAACCCGATCGATTCAAGTAAATTGCACAGAAATCATATATTTTATAGTCGGTTTTTATTTGGTCGGTTTTGAAATTAAAATGTTAATTTGCAAAAGTCAAGATATCTAAAAGTAAGTATGAAAGCATAAAAATTCCCATCCTGAAGAAAGCTGATTATTCTACATGGAGAGTAAAGATGTTGATGTTCCTTGAATTTATTGATGATGCATATGTTGATATCATCAAAACAGGACCTCCTTACCCTTTGGAAACTGTTGTTATGACTGTAGATGCTCATGAACACTATGTCAGGAAGGAAAGATCAAAGTGGTCAGGTCTTCAAAAAGCTGCAATGCTTAAGGATGCTAAAGTCAGGAATATTTTGCACAATAGTTTGGACAATGTGATGTCAAATAGAGTGATTTCCTGCAAGACTGCAAAGGAGATATGGGATGCCTTGGAGACACAGTGCCAAGGTACAATAGCAATAAAAAAAGAACAGAAGAGTTGTTCTTGTGAAAGAATATGAGCAATTTAATGCCAAGGCTGATGAGTTAATTAATGATATATATGATAGATTTCTGACACTATTGAATGATCTATCATTGGTTGGAAAAGAATATGAAAGAGAAGACTCAATCACCAGGTTTCTCAGAGCTCTTTCGGAAGATTGGGATACTCAGGACTTAATAACCAGGCATCAATATAATCTTGATTCTCGGACTCTGGATGAGGTGTATAGGATGCAGAAAACTCATGACTTGGAGATCCAGCAAAGGAAAAATAGATAGGGTCGGAAGATGAAGTTGTGGCTCTTAATGCTGAGACTCAATACCACCGGTTTTTGGACCACTCGTTTTTGCTTGAGTAATATTTAGTAAACAGGTTGAATTTAGTAGTAAATACTGTTAGTGTAGGTGCCCTAGAGGCTATACATTATTCTTTTATCTTTATGTCAGTTGATCATTCAATAAATGTATTTATTATGACCTTAATTACTGCGATATTTTGTTAGCATAATAAATGTCCTTAGAATCATGATACAAATTGTATAGTTTAAGTACATGACTTGAACTTGAGATTATATAATATATCATATTCTTAAAGGTCCCTAGTCGAGTATTATTATATAGGACAATAATAATACATAAATAGACTAGTATGTTGTTTGACAAGATAACCACATCTCATTGGTTATAAGTATGGGGATACTAAAGTCAATACATAGGTACATGTGAGAGTACATGGTATTGGATAGACCCACAGTGAGATTCTTCATGTTTAATAAAGTCATAAGAAAGACTCACAGTGATAATGGTGTAACGATCCTTTGACTTGAAATCATTATATTTCTATACGAGGATTAATATACTTTGACTACATTAAAAGTTACTTTTGATCGGGTGATGATAAAAGTGGACATCGGGTATATCATGAGTCGTATGAGAAATATGAATGATAGATAAAGGATTTAACCCTCCTATAATTAGGAGAGATATTATTGGCCTCTTGATTGAGTGAGATTATAAAAGCATGGCCATGCTCAAATAATGATTTATCTCGATAATCTACTCATGGATCAAGTAAACCCGGATTAAATGTTGAAGAGGATGACTAAATACATGCCTCGAGTTTAATCTATAATATGTATGGTTAAAGGGATTATATTACACGAAAAACATTAATCACGAAAGGTTTTATCTAATCACGATTTAATTATTGTTTAATTGGGTAACAATGATGTATTACTAGATACCGCTCATTGTTTATAATTTTATTAGAGAATAAAATTATTGCCAATTAAATAATAGCCTATAGGGTCGCACAAATAAAGCACTTAATGGAATAGTTAATTTAAATTATGGATTTAAATTAATTGATGATTATTTGAATTTTATTATAATTAATAAGACTTAATTGAGATAATATAAATTTGAATTAAAAGGAATGTTTTTGCCCATAATAATTAAATATGACTTAGTTATTAATTAAATAATAGAAATTTGTTTTTATTATTTAATCCAATACCTATTAGGGTTGGGCTTTGCTATTATGGACCTTTTTAATCAGTCATTATAAATAGATAATGAGAGGTTAAAGAGGTTTGTATATTTTTTAAGAAAACCCTAGCAGCAAAATGAGGCAGAGGCAATTCAGATCGTCAAGAAGAAGGCTAGTACATCCATTCTGTAGTCAAGTTCGTGAGACGTTCTTGAAGGTGCTCGTGTGAATACCATAGAGGTGTTTCTCCGAGAGGTAGACACAAAGCGTGATGGCTAGGATCTCCGTTGAGTTCGTGAAATTTAATCTCTTGAAAGGTATGATTCGTTATCTCCATAATCTGCCCATAATTATAAATGGATCCTGTTTTTGGGTTTCGAAATTTTTGTTTTATTTACGTTTATCCGCTGCGTTTTATGCCTTCGGAACCCAACAAATACGACTAGCTAAATACAACCTCTAGTAAATACTACCACTTCCGGTTGAATTATATTTTTCGGCTAAAATTCAAAAATCCCGCCCAAAAAATTAAATTTTCCAAAAAATTTTAAACAGCACACCCAAAAATTAAATTTGACCGAAAATTGCCAAAACTATGACTTTAAATTTGACCCCATGCGGTCGGAAATATGAAAAAATATTTTTTTTAAAAAAAGTCGGAAACAGTAAAACATGGTCGGAGACAAATAGACTACATCGGAGAAAACTTGCAATGCTTGTTTAGAACTAATACTTTTCTCCCATTGACACTTTAGGCTGACCCTATGTATTACCCAGCGAACATACCCACAAAATTAACACAAAAGCTCTTTTTTTAGAGCTACACAAATGCAAAAGTAACAATAATTTCAAGAAACTACAATACTCAACATTCTCTTTATTCTCATGAGTTTACAACTCAAAGTGTTGTATCGATATCTATCATTTTTAATAACGATAAATATTATAAAAATCCATATTAGTAATCAATAATAATTCTAGAATCTGTTAACACGATCTCTACATACATTACATCTTTACATACATTACATGTATAAATTGATGATTGATTTCTCGATCTAGGGCAGTAGTGGCAGCAATGATCAAGAAGATCGGGCGGTGTTAATGGGAAGTGGCGCATTCACGGACGTCATTCGCCGTTTGTTTCATCGCCGATCTTCCGTTAGTCAAAGTAAACGAGAGGACGTCGTTAACAGTAATGACAAGTCATAAACTCAAGATTTGAAACTCATACAAGTACCTAACCACACGTTTTACAGGCTTTTGTCTACCGACACTCATAAACGGGTCAGTAACCTCATTATTCTGATGAGTTTACGCCACAACATATGAAGAATATAACAGAGAATCGGAAAAGGGGGAGTTGGCCGGAATATTAATTTTGGTTCAATTTTGACAAAATAAAAGTGACTAAGTGATAGATCGGAGGGAGATGAGTGTGAATCAGATAAGAATTGTCGAGAAAGGGGCTCGTCGGAGTATGACCAGATGGCGGACAGCCGGCTGCAGCCGGTGGCGGTGTCGTGGGGGGCCTGTAGTCGAAGAGGAAGGTGGGGAAAGAGAGAGATGTAGGGGGAGGGAGCTGGAAAAAAAGTGATGCATTCGTGAGGGATAAAGGGGCGGGGGCAGGTAGGTCCGGGGGTGGGGGTTCAGGGTTATATTTTACTTATATGATTTTTTTTTTTGTTTTAATTTTTATAAAATATAACTCCAACCCTCAGATTATTTTGATAGTAGTTGAATTTGGTCTGTTAGATATAATTCAGGCGGATCAATGACATATCACTAAATACAACCTTACACTAGTACATAAATGGCCTTTTACGTCGGTTAAATGGGTCTTCTACGTCGGCTAAATGGCGACGTATAGAGGGGGACGTATAAAGTACGAGGTCTTTTACGTCGGGTAAAATTATGACGTAAAAAGACAAAATATACGTTGAGTATCAAACCGACGTAAAAAACAAAATGCCCGACGTATATAAATTAGAAAAGATGACGTATGAAATCAAAATAGTCGACGTAAAAGCTCAAACCACGACGTATATTGGTAGTCCTTTTACGTCAGTTTGTTAAACCAACCGACATATATACTTATCTTTTATACATCGCCCTTGTGATGAACCAAAGTATATTATCAAAATAAAAATATTTTTTTATGTTTCTATATACTTAGAAACCTTATTTTACGACCAACATATTTTACATTTATATTTTTGTACAACCAAAAACTTGTGATAAGAATAATTTTCAATATGAATAAATTCATGAACTAAACACTTATAAAAATACATCCATACAATTTATTCTCTTGATCTAGCCTGTCAACCAAGTCATACATTTTAATCAGTTTTCTATACATTGTGCTTACATGATATTTGAATAAAAATAATTTACATTGTTGAGCTGCTGTAAGATAAGGTGATACTCTTCCTGAAAGCCCCACCGTAATCACAATTCACCTAGGTAGTCTCCACTTTGGCATTCTGTCCATCCAAAACATTATTGAAATTAGATAATTAAAGTGATAAATACTAATTAAATAAAATGATTAAAATCAATAGCATGACAAATTTAATCCTAAATTTAAATTGAATAGACACTAAAAATTGCACTCAAATATAGTTTTCCAAGAAAGCATATTATTTATGATTTGAATTCAACATTCAAATCAGGTCATAGGATAAATAATGTATTAGGTCTTAAGCTAATGATTAAATTTTAAATGCTAGCATTGAAAGCTTAGCTAAAGATAATTTTGCTGATCATATTTCAAATGTACTAGTAGACAGAGCTAAACTAACAGGTACCACTATGATGTCAAGTTTAAGAATGACAGGTAAACCAAAAGTGTATATTATATATGTCTATGGCTATATATCTCACACTAATCAAAATATTTGTACACTTAAATTACCAGCAAACTGTTTCGGATGGGTACAATAGAAAAAGTCCAGATGATGCCAGACACATATAACCCAAAGCAACATGAGATTAGCAAATGTTAGTCGTAACCACATACAAAATTCAAATCTCCAATTTCTGCTCCTAAAAATCTATATGAGTATGGCCTACTAATTATATTAAAACAGAAAACAGAGGACTACATCCAGAATATTACTATTTTACCTCAATTTATTTTTCACAAGAAAAAAATTTATAAAACAAACGCAAGTTCTTTAGACAAAATTTCGTAGGACGGAAGTTCTACACATGTTTGGACAGAACATTCACTTAATTTCTAAAATACTTAAATTTGAAGTTGTTTTACATGCAAAAGACCAGCATAGTAAAGCATGAAATCAAAGTTCAACAAATAGAAGTCAAATATATGTGCAATATATATTGGAACCCATATATGTTCTTAATTTTTTTAATCTAAATCTTTAAAATGAGGAGGCTAAATTCAGAAAAATTGTCAACTAAATGTGTAGATACAAAAAGCAGCAAAGGAGTGGATTAATAAATCTACTGATTTAGATTAACAGAAAAGAATTTGAACATTTTTATTGCAACTTTATTTGTGCGATATACCAAGCAGTCAAGGAACTTATATGTTACATTATGTGCTGCAATTTCAAACTATACGATAGTGTAGGTTCCTATGAATTTCTTTCTACAAAAATGAAATAGGTAAGAGAAACATGCATGTTTCTGTTTTCCAATGAGCGTTATCTTGACCAATATGTATCGTCATAGATTACATTAATATTCAGTAAAAATAAAAGGTAAGCATCATTATCAATTTACTAATAGTTGTAGTTCATATATTATGAATTTACTAATATACTTTAGTTCATATCATCGAATATAATAGTAGTTAACATGAAACAGAATACTCAAAAATAACAAAAAAGTACAAACAAGTAATCTTATACCAACAAACTCATAGTTGTAAAAATGGTATGACTGAATGTCCATATGGTTGTGTAATTGCCTCAAACTTTGAGAAGACAATGCCAAGATCCCTATCTTATATCATAATTCTAGTGGTTTTACTTTTGAACAATAAATCTATAATAAATTTGGCAATTAGTAATTAGAAAAAACAACAACCACTGTTAATTTACAATTAAGACTTGATTGATGTAAGGATGTATCCTTAGTTCAGTTACTCCCTTTTCTTCACTCACAACTACCTGCTACAGAATAAGACAATCTTCTTCCTACATAAAATAATGAATATTGTTCAAAATAAAATAAGAAGAAAATTCCAACACAAAGTATTCAATCACTCCCTCCAGTCTGAAAAGACCGGAATTGTTTGATTCTTCTATTCAAATAACAACATAAAAATTGGAGATAAAATATTACTCCTTTACATTTTTATGAAGCCGAAAATTGGTGATTTTAATTGATTAACAGCAATTTAACAAAAAGACTCATTAACAATCCCTTTAATTGGGGTAGAAAGAGTGTGGCAATGAATGGCACAACTAATTCCAAAATCATAATCAACACAACACAACTCACAACACGACTCAAATATATCATTTCTATCAAAATTTTATTCTTAAAGCTTCTCAATTACACATTCAAAATTCCCACACCCACTAGAAAACTAAAAAAACATGTATTGGTAAAAAATTTAAAAAAATCTTGAAAAACCTGTAGCAAAGGAGCGAACTCCTTATCCCATTTTTCCAAATTCACACCTGAACTCACACAATAAACAAATTCAATTAGACTACCTTTATGTTTGTCGGAACGGATCGAAGTGAGGGAGAATAACTGGAATTTGAGAACATGTAAGACAAAAAAGTGAAGAAATGATTGAATTGAGATGCTCACACAAGAAATTTGCAATCACACAACAACTATGAAACAACGGTTGACAAAAAAACTGTTGCCCCAAATTTGTAGACAACTGTGAATTTCCTTTCCTCGAAAAACTGTCATTGGAGTACATGTAGAACAACGATTATAGCTGTTTTTTGAAAGATTTGTCTCTGTGGCATCCTCTTACCGAGATAGACAATAGTTCGGATAGTGCACTGTTGTCATAAATCTTTCACAAAACAGTCAAAAACCGTTATTAATAAGCTAACTTATGGTAGTGTGAGACAATAGTTTTTGGCTTTATGTTGTGTAATTTACACAAGTGTTTATTAGAACCCTTGTGTTATTGAACATCAAACAATGGTTTCTACATAGCATTATTAAAAGAAAAGCTCACAAACAATGGTTATTAGTAGTGTTAAGTAAATGAGGTTCAAACAACAGGTCTTGTGACTTGTTGTCTGAACACCTTATTTAGATGACTGTTTTATATATTGTGACAAAGTAATGGTAATAAAAGATAATTGACTTAAAGGAAAGCTCAAAACAATGGTTATTAGTAGTGTTATGTAAATGGGGTTCAAACAACACGTCTTGTGACTTGTTGTCTGAACACCTTATTTAGATGACTTTTTTTAACATTGTGACAATAACCTTTGTCTCTTGAGTAATGGTAATAAAAAAAAATTGACTTGCATATATCAAATTCCCACAAAACATATTCAAAACCATTCAACCAAGAAATTTACCAACCATAAATCATCCGACCAACAAACTAACAATCAAGAAATCATGAACCAAACTAGAGAACAAAAATACCACCTCAAATGGACGAGTTCAACTATTAAACCAAAAGTTTGGTGATAAATACATACAAATCAAAGTACTCTCTTTAAAGAAATACAAAGCTGCA
Source organism: Apium graveolens (assembly GCF_009905375.1). NCBI lineage: Eukaryota > Viridiplantae > Streptophyta > Magnoliopsida > Apiales > Apiaceae > Apium > Apium graveolens. The sequence goes on along the minus strand of NC_133654.1, from coordinate 12,193,843 downwards.
AAAGGCAATCTCCATTTCATGAAGACCCTATTTTAGAGCTGTTGCATTTCTTTAAAGAGAGTAAACCTGGACACATTTTCATTCATCAACAAACTAAATATTTTCACCAACACAACAAGAAAACAAGGGTAAGTTACAAGTTAATCTATGAATCAAAAAATACACAAATTAATCATAATGTCATGATACAAGTCCACTGAAGAATAGAATCAAATAGTGGTGTCCATCCAAATTGGCCAAACTGTCCAAAAGTTCTTCTAACCTCAGCTTGATCAACATCATCATTTAATCCATTTAACCACTCAATCAGTGATGACATAAATTATTTGGCCCTTGAGTAGTGTAAAATACGCTCAAAAACCAAATCCATCACTGAAAGCAAAATAAAAAAATTGAACATTAGCAAATATTAAAGAAACACGGTTCATCATACTATCAATGTATGCTTATTGTAATTACATTAAACCAAATACATTAAACCAAATACAAGGCGGAATCCAAATAATTATGATATATTAAAATTTTAAATAATCCTAACTTCAGTAATGGTAAGTGATAAAAATCAATTAAAAAATATGATTCGACAAATTAAACATTTATGAAATGAAAAAAAAATATTGCCAACAAAGAAATAATGAAAGGCATACTTAAACTTAAAAGAAATGTAGTTATTACCATCATGGAAGTTGAATCCATTCTTCTTCCTCCTGCATATAACTAGCTTCTTCCTCGTCACGTTCCTCCACACTCGGGAACAGTGGCACATGCACCTCATTCTCAAGTTCTATTTCTACGGATCCATCATTTTCATCATCACACTGGTCATAATAATTTTTTTCTGGTAATTTCAACACTGCGGACCAATGTTTTTCGAGAGGATCATCAATGTAACAAACTTGTTTAACATGCTTCCCTAGAACAAAAGGATCATTTACATAACCTAATTTGTTCAAATTAACCAACGTATATCCTAAATCATCTACCTTAACTCCTTTGTTCATATATACCCAATTACAACGAAATAGAGAGATTCTAAACTTATTATAGTCTAACTCCCATATACTTGATATAACTCCATAGTAGGTGTGTGAAATATGTTAGATATTTTTATCCATACCCTGCACAAGCATTGTATGTGCTACAACGCAAACACCACTGCACTGAACCTGTCAATTACCATCCCGCTCCTTAGTGCTATAAGTAATATCATTAATTTTATATGCACTGAATGTAAGGACAATCTTGTTGGGACCTTCTGCAATCCACCTTATCTCCTCAGGTATGTTATGGTTGTCATCCGATAATTGTGATTGAATATGTCAAACAATAAATTGATAAAAGTATATACGATAGTGCTAGCCAGTTAAATTATTATACTAATTTAGACCTGAAGTAATAAGATAGAAGCTGATAATGTCTTAAATAATTTTCTAGAATTAAAAACATTTGCTAAAAAACTCCTAAATTAGTGTTCAAGTGCAAAATAAACAAAGTAACGCAATTACTGTGAACACGTTAATTAGGCCTACATATGATGCTATTAACCATAAAAATCTTAACTTTTTCCGGAATCATGTGGGGAATTCATCATTTTGCTTGGGTTTTAGACAGACTTGGTCATTTTCATGTTGCTTGAATCTCGTCATTAGAGATACCATGTGTTCACTGCCAGTGAAATGAATTAATTTAATATAAGAATCGAAATGCATACATATTCAGAAATAACACACAGAAAATTGAGTAATACTCACTCAAAATATGGTCTTATTGCATTATTATTTTACAGAGAACACAAATGTATTAGGTGCAAGTCCTCCTGACTTGGCTTTATCATTGTTGCACCAGATAAGGGCCTGCACATTGCATCCTGCTCATGCCTAGAATTTTGGGGCAGTCCTACGGTAGGTTCTTCAAAATTCACCAAACACTCAACCGCCTCCTCGGCAACATATCCCTTGGCAATACATCCTTCAAGATGAGTGGGGTTCCGTACATATCCCTCAAATGCCTTCATATACCTTTCGAAAGGGTACATCCAACGTAAGAATATTGCCCCGTAAAGCTTAACCTCTCTAACAAGATGAACTGAGAGATGAATCATCACATCAAAGAGCGAGAGGGGGAAGTGTTTTTCTAGCTGACAAAGTGTTTCCACCAACTGAGATTGCATTTTTTTAATTTTTCTGCATCGATGACTTTACTGCAAACTGCCTTGAAGAAGAGACAAAACCGAATAATTGTGCATCTGACTTGCTTTTGCATGACTGACCGAATTCAAATAGGAAGCAAACGATGCAATATGGTGTGACAATCATGAGATTTCATACCAACAAGTCGAAGATTTTCCATATTTACCAGATTTTTTATATTTGACCAAAATCCATCCGGCAACTTCATTTGAAGAAAGGCTGAGCAAACGGTTTTGTTTTTTACATGCGATAAGTTCCAAGATTCCAACGGCACCTTCTCTTTCTTTCTGGGAGTTTTTATCCTTAACTCTGTTCTTATTCCCATTTTAGCCATATCAAGACGGACAGACTCCCTACCTGTTTTTCTCGATGTGCATCACATCGAGAACATGCGTAACCGGTAAAAACTTCCAATACTCGAGTTGAAAGAATATAAAAATCTTCTTCCAAACGGGTCGAGCTTCACCTTTCTTCCATCGAAGTGGGCGTTGTGTCTTACCAAAATACATGGCCTCTTAGATATTGTACTCTTCCAAGAACCTGTTCTCTGGTTAACGGAATAGGAGCAACCTCCTTCTCTACAGTGTTATCAAAAAATGATTTTTGCCTTCTATACGGATGATGTCTGGGAAACCACCTTCGATGCCTCATAATTACTGTCTTACGGTAATTAACCAGCCTAGTAGAATTTATTTTATCAAAACATATTGTACAAGCATTATACCCTTTAATGACATTTCCTGACAAGTTCCCTGAGGCTGGATAGTCGCTTTTTGTCCATCGTAATATGCCCCTAAATATGAAAGACGCTTGCTGATATGCGTCATACATATTTTTTGCACGCCACAATTCTTGCAAATCTTCAATAAGTTGTTGAAGGTACACGTCAATATCGTTTCCTGGCTCAGTCGGTCCTGATATCAATAAGCAAAGCATAATATACCTTCTCTTCATACAAAGCCAGGGTGGAAGGTTGTAGATTGATAGCAAAACCGGCCAGCTTGAGTGGTCAGTACGGTTTCCATGAAAAGGATTGAAACCATCGGAATATAAAGCTACACGAAGGTTCCTAATCTCTGATGCAAAATCAGGCCACTTCTTGTCAACATCCTTCCATGTTTCAGAGTCAGCCGGATGCCTCAGTTTACCATCCTCTGGTCGCTCGGTGTCATGCCAAGTCATCTACTTTGCACTGTTAGGTGTATTAAACAAATTTCTTAATCTCGGTATCAATGGGAAATACCATAAAACTTTAGCAGGGACCCCCACAAGTTCCTCTCCTTTTATGTTTAATTTCCATCTAGAGGCCTTACATATGTGACAAGTAGTTTCATCTTCATCTCTCTGACCACGGTATAAGAGACAATCATTCGGACAGGCGTATATCTTTTTATATCCCATTCCTATTGAACATAAGGTTTTTTTTTCTTCATTAAACGAAGAAGGCATATTGTTACCTTCTGGAAGCATAGACCCGAGCAATAGTAAAATATCAGAGAAGCATGAATCAGACATACCATGCTTTACTTTCATGTTATACAACATAACTAAAGCTTTTAATTTAGTGTAACACTCACATCCAAGATAAAGGCGTTGGTGTTCACCTTCAATATGGTGAAGGAAATCTGAAGAATACGAAGAAATATCATCATCCTCATCGTTAGCTTGATCCATTCTTGTAGGAAATTTGTTAACAGATTCGGAAGTGTCGGTGTCATCCGGTACAGGACTAGATGCTAAATTTGACTCCCCGTGCCATATCCAATGTATATAAGTTTCATCGATACCATATTGAAAGAGATGGTTTTTGACCTTCTGAGTTTTCCATGATTTAGTATGTTCACACCTTAAGCAGGGAAAACTAATTTTCTCTTCAATTACCCCTTTTTAAATGCAAATTTCAACACATCTTCAACGCCTATTTTAAACTCTTTTGTCCTTCTATCAGCTCTTAACCATGATCTATCCATCTTTACAATAATCTGAAAAGAAAAGTGAATACATCTAAAATCAGTTTAACAAAAATCAACAAGTAGCAGGACAACTCTGTTTTCCCTACAATACAAGACCAGTTTAACAAAAAAAACTCAATTTACTAGCTTAACAAAAGTAGGAGCATAGAAAGACAAAAGACAATACTTGTTAAGTATGTAAGGATTTGCATATGCATCTAATCTGCATAATAGTTGTAACTGGCACTTAAATTGAAATCTGTACAATCATATCTTCCATTAAATATTTCTTTATGTACTCCATTAAGATTAGCAAAGCTCAAAGATTAGGCACATATATAATAATTTTTGATAACTTCACTCATAAACCACCTCAATAACTTGTACACAGAGAAGAGAGAAACGTAGAAAGACAACTTAAAATTTAAAAAAAAAAATTAAGTTTCACATGAATTGCTTTGAAAAAATATCCCCCAAATCAACATGAACCCTAATCCAAAGTTAAGAAGAGAAGATGTTTTCATATCAATAACCTGAAAGAAAGAAGAGAAGTCCCAGTGATGCTCTGAATCGAGATTATGTCCTGAATCATGATGTTAAGAAGATAATTGAATGAAGAGATGAAAGAAAGAAGAGTAGATGAAGAAGAGATGAGAAGAAGAGAATAAAGAGATGAAAGAAAAAAGAGTAGATGAAGAAGAGATGAGAAGAAGAGAAGAAGAGAATAACGACCTAACTGTATAGCTCAAAAATTATGTCCTTATTCAGACACAATTAAATACAAACTTCAATGTGATAAATAAACATGTATAAGTATATAATTAATTTTCTTAAATATAGGACAACAGTTTTCGGACAAAAATTGTTGTTCAACATAAAATCAGATAACAGTTTATCTGAAAACACGTTGTTCAATGATATCTCCCCCTTAAATTATCCGGGTAACATTCTCCTTTCAGGGAGTACGCCTTTTACTAGATTTTCCTTATAAAGTCATGCACGAAATGTTCGGGAATTTTTAAATATTTTTTCACAAGCCCAGAATCAACATATCTTGACATATGTACGGTTGGATCATCAAACAGCTCATTTAAAAAATTTATTCAGACGCTCAGGTGACATTCTCGTTTCAGGGAGTACGCCTTTTACTAGATTTTCCTTATAAAGTCATTTACGGAATGTTCGGGAATTTTTAAATATTTTTTCACAAGCCCAAAATCAACATATCTTGACATCCGTACGGTTGGATCGTCGAACAGCTCATTTAAAAAAATTATCCGGACGTTCGGGTAACATTCTCGTTTCAGGGAGTACGCCTTTTACTAGATTTTCCTTATAAAGTCATGAACGGAATATTCAGAAATTTTTAAATATTTTTTCACAAGCCCAAAATTAACATATCTTGACATCTGTACGGTTGGATCGTCAAACAGCTCATTTAAAAAAATTATTCAGAAGTTTGGGTGATATTCTCGTTTCAGAAAGTACGCCTTTTACTAGATTTTCCTTATAAAGTCATGTACTGAATGTTCGAGAATTTTTAAATATTTTTTCACAAGCCCAAAATCAACATATCTTCACATCTGTATAGTTGCATCGTCGAACAGCTCATTTAAAAAAATTATCCGGACGTTCGGGTAACATTCTCATTTCAGGGAGTACGCCTTTTACTAGATTTTCCTTATAAAGTCATGCACAGAATGTTCGGGAATTTTTAAATATTTTTTCACAAGCCAAAAATCAACATATCTCGACATCCGTATGGTTGGATCGTCGAACAGCTCATTTAAAAAAATTATTCGGACGTTCGGGTAACATTCTCGATTCAGGGAGTACGCCTTTACTAGATTTTCCATATAAAGTCATGCACATAATGTTCGGAATTTTTAAATATTTTTTCAAAAGCCCAAAATTAACATATCTTTACATCCGTATGGTTGGATCATAAAACAGCTTATTTAAAAAAATTATTCGGACTTTCGGGTAACATTCTCGTTTCATGGAGTACGCGTTTTACTAGATTTTCCTTATAAAGTCATGCACTGAATGTTCGGGAATTTTTAAATATTTTTTCACAAGCCAAAAATCAACATATCTCGACATCCGTATGGTTGGATCGTCGAACAGCTCATTTAAAAAAATTATTCGGACGTTCGGGTAACATTCTCGATTCAGGGAGTACGCCTTTACTAGATTTTCCATATAAAGTCATGCACATAATGTTCGGAATTTTTAAATATTTTTTCAAAAGCCCAAAATTAACATATCTTTACATCCGTATGGTTGGATCATAAAACAGCTTATTTAAAAAAATTATTCGGACGTTCCGGTAAAATTCTCGTTTCATGGAGTACGCCTTTTACTATATTTTCCATATAAAGTCATGCACGGAATGTTTGGGAATTTTTAAATATTTTTTCACAAGCCCAAAATTAGCATATCTTGACATCCGTACGGTTGGCTCATAGAACAGCTCATTTAAAAAAATTATTCGGATGTTCCGGTAACATTCTCGTTTCAGGGAGTACGCTTTTTACTAGATTTTCCTTATAAAGTTATGCACAAAATGTTCGGGAAGTTTTAAATATTTTTCACAAGCCTAAAATCAACTAATCCTGACATCCGTACGGTTGGATCATCAGACAACTCATTTAAAAAAATTATTCGGACGTTCGGGTAACATTCTCGTTTCAAGGAGTACGCCTTTTACTAGATTTTCCTTATAAAGTCATGCACGAAATGTTCAGGAAGTTTTAAATATTTTTTCACAAGCCCAAAATCAACTTATATTTACATCCGTACGATTGTATCGTCGAACAGCTCATTTAAACAATTATCCGGACGTTCGGGTAACATTCTCGTTTCAGAGAGTACGCCTTTTACTAGATTTTCCCTATAAAGTCATGAACGGAATGTTCAGGAATTTTTAAATATTTTTTCACAAGCCCAAAATTAACATATCTTGATATTCGTACGGTTGGATCATAGAACAGCTCATTTAAAAAAATAATCGGATGTTCGGGTAACATTCTCGATTCAGGGAGTAGGACTTTACTAGATTTTCCATATAAAGTCATGCACGGAATGTTCGGGAATTTTTAAATATTTTTTCAAAAGCCCAAAATTAACATATCTTGACATCCATATGGTTGGATCATAGAACAGCTCATTTAAAAAAATTATTCGGACGTTCGGGTAACATTCTCGTTTCATGGAGTACGCCTTTTACTAGATTTTCCATATAATGTCATGCACTGAATGTTCGGGAATTTTTATATATTTTTTCACAAGCCCAAAATTAACATATCTTGACATCCGTATGGTTGGATCCTAGAACAGCTCATTTAAAAAAATTATTCGGACGTTCCGGTAACATTCTCGTTTCATGAAGTACGCCTTTTACTAGATTTTCCATATAAAGTCATGCACGGAATGTACAGGAATTTTTAAATATTTTTTCACAAGCACAAAATTAACATATCTTGACATCCGTACAGTTGGATCATAGAACAGCTCATTTAAAAAAATTATTCAGATGTTCCGGTAACATTCTCGTTTCAGGGAGTACGCCTTTTACTGTATTTTCCCTATAAAGTCATGCACAAAATGTTCGGGAAGTTTTCAATATTTTTTTACAAGCCCAAAATCAACTTATCTTGACATCCGTACGGTTGGATCATCGGACAACTCATTTAAAAAAATTATTCGGACGTTCGGGTAACATTCTCATTTCAGGGAGTACGCCTTTTACTAGATTTTCCTTATAAAGTCATGCACGAAATGTTCAGGAAGTTTTAAATATTTTTTCACAAGCCCAAAATCAACTTATCTTGACATCTGTATGGTTGGATCGTCGAACAAATCATTTAAACAATTATCCGGACATTCGGGTAACATTCTCGTTTCAGGGAGTACGCTTTTGCTAGATTTTCCCTATAAAGTCATGAACGGAATGTTCAGGAATTTTTAAATATTTTTTCACAAGCCCAAAATTAACATATCTTGATATTCGTACGATTGGATCATAGAACAGCTCATTTAAAAAAAAAATTCGGACGTTCGGGTAACATTCTCGATTCAGGGAGTACGACTTTACTAGATTTTCCATATAAAGTATTGCACGGAATGTTCGGGAATTTTTAAATATTTTTTCAAAAGGCCAAAATTAACATATCTTGACATCCGTACGGTTGGATCATAGAACAGCTCATTTAAAAAAATTATTCGGACGTTCGGGTAACATTCTCGTTTCGTGGAGTACGCGTTTTACTAGATTTTCCATATAAAGTCATGCACGGAATGTACAGGAATTTTTAAATATTTTTTCACAACCCCAAAATCAACATATCTTGACATCCGTATGGTTGGATCCTAGAACAGCTCATTTAAAAAAATTATTCGAACGTTCCGGTAACATTCTCGTTTCATGAAGTACGCCTTTTACTAGATTTTCCATATAAAGTCATGCACGGAATGTACAGGAATTTTTAAATATTTTTTCACAAGCCCAAAATTAACATATCTTGACATCCGTACAGTTGGATCATAGAACAGCTCATTTAAAAAAATTATGCGGACGTTCCGGTAACATTCTCGTTTCAGGGAGTACGCTTTTTACTGGATTTTCCTTATAAAGTTATGCACAAAATATTCGGGAAGTTTTAAATATTTTTTCACAAGCCCAAGATCAACTTATCTTGACATCCGTATGGTTGGATCGTCGGACAACTCATTTAAAAAAATTATTCGGACGTTCGGGTAACATTCTCGTTTCAGGGAGTACGCCTTTTACTAGATTTTCCTTATAAAGTCATGCACGAAATGTTCAGGAAGTTTTAAATATTTTTTCACAAGCCTAAAATCAACTTATCTTGACATCTGTACGGTTGGATCATCGAACAGCTCATTTAAAAAATTATCCGGAAGTTTGGGTAACATTCTCGTTTCAGGGAGTACGCCTTTTACTAGATTTTCCTTATAAAGTCATGCACTGAATGTTCGGGAATTTTTAAATATTTTTTCACAAGCCCAATATCAACATATCTTGACATCCGTATGGTTGTATCCTAGAACAGCTCATTTAAAAAAATTATTCGGACGTTCCGGTAAAATTCTCGTTTCATGGAGTACGCCTTTTACTAGATTTTCCATATAAAGTCATGCACGGAATGTTTGGGAATTTTTAAATATTTTTTCACAAGCCCAAAATTAACATATCTTGACATCCGTACGGTTGGCTCATAGAACAGCTCATTTAAAAAAATTATTCGGACGTTCCGGTAACATTCTCGTTTCAGGGAGTACGCTTTTTACTGGATTTTCCTTATTAAGTCATGCACAAAATGTTCGGGAAGTTTTAAATATTTTTTCACAAGCCCAAAATCAACTTATCTTGACATCCGTACGGTTGGATCGTCAGACAACTCATTTAAAAAAATTATTCGGACATTCGGGTAACATTCTCGTTTCAAGGAGTACGCCTTTTACTAGATTTTCCTTATAAAGTCATGCACGAAATGTTCAGGATGTTTTAAATATTTTTTCACAAGCCCAAAATCAACTTATATTTACATCCGTATGGTTGTATCGTCGAACAACTCATTTAAACAATTATCCGGACATTCGGGTAACATTCTCGTTTCAGGGAGTACGCCTTTTACTAGATTTTCCCTATAAAGTCATGAACGGAATGTTCAGGAATTTTTAAATATTTTTTCACAAGCCCAAAATTAACATATCTTGATATTCGTACGGTTGGATCATAGAACAGCTCATTTAAAAAAAAATTCGGACGTTCGGGTAACATTCTCGATTCAGGGAGTACGACTTTACTAGATTTTCCATATAAAGTATTGCACGGAATGTTCGGGAATTTTTAAATATTTTTTCAAAAGGCCAAAATTAACATATCTTGACATCCGTACGGTTGGATCATAGAACAGCTCATTTAAAAAAATTATTCGGACGTTCGGGTAACATTCTCGTTTCATGGAGTACGCCTTTTACTAGATTTTCCATATAAAGTCATGCACTGAATGTTCGGGAATTTTTAAATATTTTTTCACAACCCCAAAATCAACATATCTTGACATCCGTATGGTTGGTTCCTAGAACAGCTCATTTAAAAAAATTATTCGGACGTTCCGGTAACATTCTCGTTTCATGAAGTACGCCTTTTACTAGATTTTCCATATAAAGTCATGCACGGAATGTACAGGAATTTTTAAATATTTTTTCACAAGCCCAAAATTAACATATTTTGACATCCGTACAGTTGGATCATAGAACAGCTCATTTAAAAAAATTATGCGGACGTTCCGGTAACATTCTCCTTTCAGGGAGTACGCCTTTTACTGGATTTTCCTTATAAAGTCATGCACAAAATGTTCGGGAAGTTTTCAATATTTTTTCACAAGCCCAAGATCAACTTATCTTGACATCCGTATGGTTGGATCGTCGGACAACTCATTTAAAAAAATTATTCGGACGTTCGGGTAACATTCTCATTTCAAGCAGTACGCCTTTTACTAGATTTTCCTTATTAAGTCATGCACGAAATGTTCAGGAAGTTTTAAATATTTTTTCACAAGCCCAAGATCAACTTATCTTGACATCCGTACGGTTGGATCGTCAGACAACTCATTTAAAAAAATTATTCGGACGTTCGGGTAACATTCTCGTTTCAAGGAGTAGGCCTTTTACTAGATTTTCCTTATAAAGTCATGCACGAAATGTTCAGGAAGTTTTAAATATTTTTTCACAAGCCCAAAATCAACTTATATTTACATCCGTACGGTTGTATCGTCGAACAACTCATTTAAACAATTATCCGGACATTCGGGTAATATTCTGGTTTCAGGGAGTACGCCTTTTACTAGATTTTCCCTATAAAGTCATGAACGGAATGTTCAGGAATTTTTAAATATTTTTTCACAAGCCCAAAATTAACATATCTTGATATTCGTACGGTTGGATCATAGAACAGCTCATTTAAAAAAAAAATTCGGACGTTCGGGTAACATTCTCGATTCAGGGAGTACGACTTTACTAGATTTTCCATATAAAGTATTGCACGGAATGTTCGGGAATTTTTAAATATTTTTTCAAAAGGCCAAAATTAACATATCTTGACATCCATACGGTTGGATCATAGAACAGCTCATTTAAAAAAATTCTTCGGACGTTCGGGTAACATTCTCGTTTCATGGAGTACGCATTTTACTAGATTTTCCATATAAAGTCATGCACTGAATGTTCGGGAATTTTTAAATATTTTTTCACAACCCCAAAATCAACATATCTTGACATCCGTATGGTTGGATCCTACAACAGCTCATTTAAAAAAATTATTCGGACGTTCCGGTAACATTCTCGTTTCATGAAGTACGCCTTTTACTAGATTTTCCATATAAAGTCATGCACGGAATGTACAGGAATTTTTAAATATTTTTTCACAAGCCCAAAATTAACATATCTTGACATCCGTACAGTTGGATCATAGAACAGCTCATTTAAAAAAATTATGCGGACGTTCCGGTAACATTCTCCTTTCAGGGAGTACGCCTTTTACTGGATTTTCCTTATAAAGTCAAGCACAAAATGTTCGGGAAGTTTTCAATATTTTTTCACAAGCCCAAGATCAACTTATCTTGACATCCGTATGGTTGGATCGTCGGACAACTCATTTAAAAAAATTATTCGGACGTTTGGGTAACATTCTCATTTCAGGGAGTACGCCTTTTACTAGATTTTCCTTATTAAGTCATGCACGAAATGTTCAGGAAGTTTTAAATATTTTTTCACAAGCCCAAAATCAACTTATCTTGACATCTGTACAGTTGGATCGTCGAACAGCTCATTTAAAAAATTATCCAGACGTTCGGGTAACATTCTCGTTTCAGGGAGTACGCCTTTTACTAGATTTTCCTTATAAAGTCATGAACGGAATGTTCAGGAATTTTTAAATATTTTTTCACAAGCCCAAAATCAACATATCTTGACATCCGTACGGTTGGATCCTAGAACAGCTCATTTAAAAAAATTATTCGGATATTCCGGTAAAATTCTCGTTTCATGGAGTACGCCTTTTACTAGATTTTCCATATAAAGTCATGCACGGAATGTTTGGGAATTTTTAAATATTTTTTCACAAGCCCAAAATTAACATATCTTGACATCCGTACGGTTGGCTCATAGAACAGCTCATTTAAAAAAATTATTCGGACGTTCTGGTAACATTCTCGTTTCAGGGAGTACGCTTTTTACTAGATTTTCCTTATAAAGTCATGCACTGAATGTTCGGGAATTTTTAAATATTTTTTAACAAGCCCAAAATCAACTTATCTTGACATCCGTACGGTTGGATCGTCATATAACTCATTCAAAAAAATTATTCGGACGTTCGGGTAACATTCTCGTTTCAAGGAGTACGCCTTTTACTAGATTTTCCTTATAAAGTCATGCACGAAATGTTCAGGAAGTTTTAAATATTTTTTCACAAGCTCAAAATCAACTTATATTTACATCCGTACGGTTGTATCATCGAACAGCTCATTTAAACAATTATCCGGACGTTCAGGTAACATTCTCGTTTCAGGGAGTACGCCTTTTACTAGATTTTCCCTATAAAGTCATGAACGGAATGTTCAGGAATTTTTAAATATTTTTTCACAAGCCCAAAATTAACATATCTTGATATTCGTACGGCTGGATCATAGAACAGCTCATTTAAAAAAAAATTCGGACGTTCGGGTAACATTCTCGATTCAGGGAGTACGACTTTACTAGATTTTCCATATAAAGTATTGCACGGAATGTTCGGGAATTTTTAAATATTTTTTCAAAAGGCCAAAATTAACATATCTTGACATCCGTACGGTTGGATCATAGAACAGCTCATTTAAAAAAATTATTCGGACGTTCGGGTAACATTCTCGTTTCATGGAGTACGCCTTTTACTAGATTTTCCATATAAAGTCATGCACTGAATGTTCGGGAATTTTTAAATATTTTTTCACAACCCCAAAATCAACATATCTTGACATCCGTTTGGTTGGTTCCTAGAACAGCTCATTTAAAAAAATTATTCGGACGTTCCGGTAACATTCTCGTTTCATGAAGTACGCCTTTTACTAGATTTTCCATATAAAGTCATGCACGGAATGTACAGGAATTTTTAAATATTTTTTCACAAGCCCAAAATTAATATATCTTGACATCCGTACAGTTGGATCATAGAACAGCTCATTTAAAAAAATTATGCGGACGTTCCGGTAACATTCTCCTTTCAGGGAGTACGCCTTTTACTGGATTTTCCTTATAAAGTCATGCACAAAATGTTCGGGAAGTTTTCAATATTTTTTCACAAGCCCAAGATCAACTTATCTTGACATCCGTATGGTTGGATCGTCGGACAACTCATTTAAAAAAATTATTCGGACGTTCGGGTAACATTCTCATTTCAGGGAGTACGCCTTTTACTAGATTTTCCTTATTAAGTCATGCACGAAATGTTCAGGAAGTTTTAAATATTTTTTCACAAGCCCAAGGTCAACTTATCTTGACATCCGTACGGTTGGATCATCAGACAACTCATTTAAAAAAATTATTCGGACGTTCGGGTAACATTCTCGTTTCAAGGAGTAGGCCTTTTACTAGATTTTCCTTATAAAGTCATGCACGAAATGTTCAGGAAGTTTTAAATATTTTTTCACAAGCCCAAAATCAACTTATATTTACATCCGTACGGTTGTATCGTCGAACAACTCATTTAAACAATTATCCGGACATTCGGGTAACATTCTCGTTTCAGGGAGTACGCCTTTTACTAGATTTTCCCTATAAAGTCATGAACGGAATGTTCAGGAATTTTTAAATATTTTTTCACAAGCCCAAAATTAACATATCTTGATATTCGTACGGTTGGATCATAGAACAGCTCATTTAAAAAAAAATCGGACGTTCGGATAACATTCTCGATTCAGGGAGTACGACTTTACTAGATTTTCCATATAAAGTATTGCACGGAATGTTCGGGAATTTTTAAGTATTTTTTCAAAAGGCAAAAATTAACATATCTTGACATCCATACGGTTGGATCATAGAACAGCTCATTTAAAAAAATTATTCGGACGTTGGGGTAACATTCTCGTTTCATGGAGTACGCCTTTTACTAGATTTTCCATATTAAGTCATGCACTGAATGTTCGGGAATTTTTAAATATTTTTTCACAACCCCAAAATCAACATATCTTAACATCCGTATGGTTGGATCCTAGAACAGCTCATTTAAAAAAATTATTCGGACGTTCCGGTAACATTCTCGTTTCATGAAGTACGCCTTTTACTAGATTTTCCATATAAAGTCATGCACGGAATGTACAGGAATTTTTAAATATTTTTTCACAAGCCCAAAATTAACATATCTTGACATCCGTACAGTTGGATCATAGAACAGCTCATTTAAAAAAATTATGCGGACGTTACGGTAACATTCTCCTTTCAGGGAGTACGCCTTTTACTGGATTTTCCTTATAAAGTCATGCACAAAATGTTCGGGAAGTTTTCAATATTTTTTCACAAGCCCAAGATCAACTTATCTTGACATCCGTATGGTTGGATCGTCGGACAACTCATTTAAAAAAATTATTCGGACGTTCGGGTAACATTCTCATTTCAGGGAGTACGCCTTTTACTAGATTTTCCTTATTAAGTCATGCACGAAATGTTCAGGAAGTTTTAAATATTTTTTCACAAGCCCAAGGTCAACTTATCTTGACATCCGTACGGTTGGATCATCAGACAACTCATTTAAAAAAATTATTCGGACGTTCGGGTAACATTCTCGTTTCAAGGAGTAGGCCTTTTACTAGATTTTCCTTATAAAGTCAAGCACGAAATGTTCAGGAAGTTTTAAATATTTTTTCACAAGCCCAAAATCAACTTATATTTACATCCGTACGGTTGTATCGTCGAACAACTCATTTAAACAATTATCCGGACATTCGGGTAACATTCTCGTTTCAGGGAGTACGCCTTTTACTAGATTTTCCCTATAAAGTCATGAATGGAATGTTCAGGAATTTTTAAATATTTTTTCACAAGCCCAAAATTAACATATCTTGATATTCGTACGGTTGGATCATAGAACAGCTCATTTAAAAAAAAAATTCGGACGTTCGTGTAACATTCTCGATTCAGGGAGTACGACTTTACTAGATTTTCCATATAAAGTATTGCACGGAATGTTCGGGAATTTTTAAGTATTTTTTCAAAAGGACAAAATTAACATATCTTGACATCCATACGGTTGGATCATAGAACAGCTCATTTAAAAAAATTATTCGGACGTTGGGGTAACATTCTCGTTTCATGGAGTACGCCTTTTACTAGATTTTCCATATAAAGTCATGCACTGAATGTTCGGGAATTTTTAAATATTTTTTCACAACCCCAAAATCAACATATCTTAACATCCGTATGGTTGGATCCTAGAACAGCTCATTTAAAAAAATTATTCGGACGTTCCGGTAATATTCTCGTTTCATGAAGTACGCCTTTTACTAGATTTTCCATATAAAGTCATGCACGGAATGTACAGGAATTTTTAAATATTTTTTCACAAGCCCAAAATTAACATATCTTGACATCCGTACAGTTGGATCATAGAACAGCTCATTTAAAAAAATTATGCGGACGTTCCGGTAACATTCTCCTTTCAGGGAATACGCCTTTTACTGGATTTTCCTTATAAAGTCATGCACAAAATGTTCGGGAAGTCTTCAATATTTGTTCACAAGCCCAAGATCAACTTATCTTGACATCCGTATGGTTAGATCGTCGGACAACTCATTTAAAAAAATTATTCAGACGTTCGGGTAACATTCTCATTTCAGGGAGTACGCCTTTTACCAGATTTTCCTTATTAAGTCATGCACGAAATGTTCAGGAAGTTTTAAATATTTTTTCACAAGCCCAAAATCAACTTATCTTGACATCTGTACGGTTGGATCGTCGAACAGCTCATTTAAAAAATTATCCGGACGTTCGGGTAACATTCTCGTTTCAGGGAGTACGCCTTTTACTAGATTTTCCTTATAAAGTCATGAACGGAATGTTCAGGAATTTTTAAATATTTTTTCACAAGACCAAAATCAACATATCTTGACATCCGTACGGTTGGATCCTAGAACAGCTCATTTAAAAAAATTATTCGGATATTCCGGTAAAATTCTCGTTTCATGGAGTACGCCTTTTACTAGATTTTCCATATAAAGTCATGCACGGAATGTTTGGGAATTTTTAAATATTTTTTCACAAGCCCAAAATTAACATATCTTGACATCCGTACGGTTGGCTCATAGAACAGCTCATTTAAAAAAATTATTCGGACGTTCCGGTAACATTCTCGTTTCAGGGAGTACGCTTTTTACTAGGTTTTCCTTATAAAGTCATGCACTGAATGTTCGGGAATTTTTAAATATTTTTTAACAAGCCCAAAATCAACTTATCTTGACATCCGTACGGTTAGATCGTCATATAACTCATTCAAAAAAATTATTCGGACGTTCGGGTAAAATTCTCGTTTCAAGGAGTACGCCTTTTACTAGATTTTCCTTATAAAGTCATGCACGAAATGTTCAGGAATTTTTAAATATTTTTTCACAAGCTCAAAATCAACTTATATTTACATCCGTACGGTTGTATCGTCGAACAGCTCATTTAAACAATTATCCGGACGTTTGGGTAACATTCTCGTTTCAGGGAGTACGTCTTTTACTAGATTTTCCCTATAAAGTCATGAACGGAATGTTCAGGAATTTTTAAATATTTTTTCACAAGCCCAAAATTAACATATCTTGATATTCGTACGGTTGGATCATAGAACAGCTCATTTAAAAAAAAAATTCGGACGTTCGGGTAACATTCTCGATTCAGGAAGTACGACTTTACTAGATTTTCCATATAAAGTCATGCACGGAATGTTCGGGAATTTTTAAATATTTTTTCAAAAGCCCAAAATTAACATATCTTGACATCCGTACGGTTGGATTATAGAACAACTCATTTAAAAAAATTATTCGGACGTTCGGGTGACATTCTCGTTTCATGGACTACGCATTTTACTAGATTTTCCATATAAAGTCATGCACTGAATGTTCGGGAATTTTTAAATATTTTTTCACAAGCCCAAAATCAGCATATCTCTACATCCGTATGGTTGGATCCTAGAACAGCTCATTTAAAAAAATTATTCAGACATTCCGGTAACATTCTCGTTTCATGGAGTACGCCTTTTACTAGATTTTCCATATAAAGTCATGCACGAAATGTACAGGAATTTTTAAATATTTTTTCACAAGCCCAAAATTAACATATCTTGACATCCATACAATTGGATCATAGAACAGCTCATTTAAAAAAATTATTCAGACGTTCCGGTAACATTCTCGTTTCAGGGAGTACGCCTTTTACTGGATTTTCCTTATAAAGTCATGCACAAAATGTTCGGGAAGTTTTCAATATTTTTTCACAAGCCCAAAATAAACTTATCTTGACATCCGTATGGTTGGATCATCGACAACTCATTTAAAAAAATTATTCGGACGTTCGGGTAACATTCTCATTTCAGGGAGTACGCCTTTTACTAGATTTTCCTTATGAAGTCATGCACGAAATGTTCAGGAAGTTTTAAATATTTTTTCACAAGCTCAAAATCAACTTATCTTGACATCTTTACGGTTGGATCGTCGAACAGCTCATTTAAAAAATTATCCGGACGTTCGGGTAACATTCTCGTTTCAGGGAGTACGCCTTTTACTAGATTTTCCTTATAAAGTCATGAACGGAATGTTCAGGAATTTTTAAATATTTTTTCACAAGCCCAAAATTAATATATCTTGACATCCGTATGGTTGGATCATAATACACCTCATTTAAAAAACTTATTCGGACGTTCGGGTAAAATTCTCGATTCAGGGAGTACGCCTTTAATAGATTTTCCATATAAAAACATGCATGAAATGTTCGGGAATTTTTAAATATTTTTTCAAAAGCCCAAAATTAACATATCTTGACATCCGTATGGTTGGATCCTAGAACAGCTCATTTAAACAAATTATTCGGACGTTCCGGTAAAATTCTCGTTTCATGGAGTACGCCTTTTACTAGATTTTCCATATAAAGTCATGCACGGAATGTTTGGGAATTTTTAAATATTTTTTCACAAGCCCAAAATCAACATATCTTGACATCCGTATGTTTGGATCATAGAACAGCTCATTTAAAAAAATTATTCGGACGTTTCGGTAACATTCTTGTTTCATGGAGTACGCATTTTACTAGATTTTCCATAAAAAGTCATGCACAAAATGTTCGGGAATTTTTAAATATTTTTTCACATGCCCAAAATTAACATATCTTGACATCCGTACGGTTGGATCGTCAGAACAGCTCATTTAAAAAAATTATTCGGACGTTTCGGTAACATTCTCGTTTCAGGGAGTACGCTTTTTACTGGATTTTCCTTATAAAGTTATGCACAAAATGTTCGGGAAGTTTTAAATATTTTTTCACAAGCCCAAAATCAACTTATCTTGACATCCGTACGGTTGAATCGTCAGATAACTCATTTAAAAAAATTATTCGGACGTTCGGGTAACATTCTCATTTCAGGGAGTACGCCTTTTACTAGATTTTCCTTATGAAGTCATGCACGAAATGTTCAGGAAGTTTTAAATATTTTTTCACAAGCCCAAAATCAACTTATATTTTCATCCGTACGGTTGTATCGTCGAACAACTCATTTAAACAATTATCCGGACATTCGGGTAACATTCTCGTTTCAGGGAGTACGCCTTTTACTAGATTTTCCCTATAAAGTCATGAACGGAATGTTCAGGAATTTTTAAATATTTTTTCACAAGCCCAAAATTAACATATCTTGATATTCGTACGGTTGGATCATAGAACAGCTCATTTAAAAAAAAATTCGGACGTTCGGGTAACATTCTCGATTCAGGGAGTACGACTTTACTAGATTTTCCATATAAAGTATTGCACGGAATGTTCGGGAATTTTTAAGTATTTTTTCAAAAGGCCAAAATTAACATATCTTGACATTCATACGGTTGGATCATAGAACAGCTCATTTAAAAAAATTATTCGGACGTTGGGGTAACATTCTCGTTTCATGGAGTACGCCTTTTACTAGATTTTCCATATAAAGTCATGCACTGAATGTTCGGGAATTTTTAAATATTTTTTCACAACCCCAAAATCAACATATCTTAACATCCGTATGGTTGGATCCTAGAACAGCTCATTTAAAAAAATTATTCGGACGTTCCGGTAACATTCTCGTTTCATGAAGTACACCTTTTACTAGATTTTCCATATAAAGTCATGCACGGAATGTACAGGAATTTTTAAATATTTTTCACAAGCCCAAAATTAACATATCTTGACATCCGTATAGTTGGATCATAAAACAGCTCATTTAAAAAAATTATGCGGACGTTCCGGTAACATTCTCCTTTCAGGGAGTACGCCTTTTACTGGATTTTCCTTATAAAGTCATGCACAAAATGTTCGGGAAGTTTTCAATATTTTTTCACAAGCCCAAGATCAACTTATCTTGACATCCGTATGGTTGGATCGTCGGACAACTCATTTAAAAAAATTATTCAGACGTTCGGGTAACATTCTCATTTCAGGGAGTACGCCTTTTACCAGATTTTCCTTATTAAGTCATGCACGAAATGTTCAGGAAGTTTTAAATATTTTTTCACAAGCCCAAAATCAACTTATCTTGACATCTGTACGGTTGGATCGTCGAACAGCTCATTTAAAAAATTATCCGGACGTTCGGGTAACATTCTCGTTTCAGGGAGTACGCCTTTTACTAGATTTTCCTTATAAAGTCATGAACGGAATGTTCAGGAATTTTTAAATATTTTTTCACAAGCCCAAAATCAACATATCTTGACATCCGTACGGTTGGATCCTAGAACAGCTCATTTAAAAAAATTATTCGGATATTCCGGTAAAATTCTCATTTCATGGAGTACGCCTTTTACTAGATTTTCCATATAAAGTCATGCACGGAATGTTTGGGAATTTTTAAATATTTTTTCACAAGCCCAAAATTAACATATCTTGACATCCGTACGGTTGGCTCATAGAACAGCTCATTTAAAAAAATTATTCGGACATTCCGGTAACATTCTCGTTTCAGGGAGTACGTTTTTTACTAGGTTTTCCTTATAAAGTCATGCACTGAATGTTCGGGAATTTTTAAATATTTTTTAACAAGCCCAAAATCAACTTATCTTGACATCCGTACGGTTAGATCGTCATATAACTCATTCAAAAAAATTATTCGGACGTTCGGGTAACATTCTCGTTTCAAGGAGTACGCCTTTTACTAGATTTTCCTTATAAAGTCATGCACGAAATGTTCAGGAATTTTTAAATATTTTTTCACAAGCTCAAAATCAACTTATATTTACATTCGTACGGTTGTATCGTCGAACAGCTCATTTAAACAATTATCCGGACGTTTGGGTAACATTCTCGTTTCAGGGAGTACGCCTTTTACTAGATTTTCCCTATAAAGTCATGAACGGAATGTTCAGGAATTTTTAAATATTTTTTCACAAGCCCAAAATTAACATATCTTGATATTCGTACGGTTTGATCATAGAACAGCTCATTTAAAAAAAAAATTCGGACGTTCGGGTAACATTCTCGATTCAGGGAGTACGACTTTACTAGATTTTCCATATAAAGTCATGCACGGAATGTTCGGGAATTTTTAAATATTTTTTCAAAAGCCCAAAATTAACATATCTTGACATCCGTACGGTTGGATCATAGAACAACTCATTTAAAAAAATTATTCGGACGTTCGGGTGACATTCTCGTTTCATGGACTACGCATTTTACTAGATTTTCCATATAAAGTCATGCACTGAATGTTCGGGAATTTTTAAATATTTTTTCACAAGCCCAAAATCAGCATATCTCTACATCCGTATGGTTGGATCCTAGAACAGCTCATTTAAAAAAATTATTCAGACATTCCGGTAACATTCTCGTTTCATGGAGTACGCCTTTTACTAGATTTTCCATATAAAGTCATGCACGAAATGTACAGGAATTTTTAAATATTTTTTCACAAGCCCAAAATTAACATATCTTGACATCCATACAGTTGGATCATAGAACAGCTCATTTAAAAAAATTATTCAGACATTCCGGTAACATTCTCGTTTCAGGGAGTACGCCTTTTACTGGATTTTCCTTATAAAGTCATGCACAAAATGTTCGGGAAGTTTTCAATATTTTTTCACAAGCCCAAAATAAACTTATCTTGACATCCGTATGGTTGGATCGTCGACAACTCATTTAAAAAAATTATTCGGACGTTCGGGTAACATTCTCATTTCAGGGAGTACGCCTTTTACTAGATTTTCCTTATGAAGTCATGCATGAAATGTTCAGGAAGTTTTAAATATTTTTTCACAAGCCCAAAATCAACTTATCTTGACATCTTTACGGTTGGATCGTCGAACAGCTCATTTAAAAAATTATCCGGACGTTCGGGTAACATTCTCGTTTCAGGGAGTACGCCTTTTACTAGATTTTCCTTATAAAGTCATGAACGGAATGTTCAGGAATTTTTAAATATTTTTTCACAAGCCCAAAATTAATATATCTTGACATCCGTATGGTTGGATCATAATACACCTCATTTAAAAAACTTATTCGGACGTTCAGGTAAAATTCTCGATTCAGGGAGTACAACTTTAATAGATTTTCCATATAAAAACATGCATGAAATGTTCGGGAATTTTTAAATATTTTTTCAAAAGCCCAAAATTAACATATCTTGACATCCGTATGGTTGGATCCTAGAACAGCTCATTTAAACAAATTATTCGGATGTTCCGGTAAAATTCTCGTTTCATGGAGTACGCCTTTTACTAGATTTTCCATATAAAGTCAAGCACGGAATGTTTGGGAATTTTTAAATATTTTTTCACAAGCCCAAAATTAACATATCTTGACATCCGTATGTTTGGATCATAGAACAGCTCGTTTAAAAAAATTATTCGGACGTTTCGGTAACATTCTTGTTTCATGGAGTACACATTTTACTAGATTTTCCATATAAGACATGCACAAAATGTTCGGGAATTTTTAAATATTTTTTCACATGCCCAAAATTAACATATCTTGACATCCGTACGGTTGGATCGTCAGAACAGCTCATTTAAAAAAATTATTCGGACGTTTCGGTAACATTCTCGTTTCAGGGAGTACGCTTTTTACTGGATTTTCCTTATAAAGTTATGCACAAAATGTTCGGGAAGTTTTAAATATTTTTTCACAAGCCCAAAATCAACTTATCTTGACATCCGTACGGTTGAATCGTCAGATAACTCATTTAAAAAAATTATCCGGACGTTCGGGTAACATTCTCGTTTCATGGAGTACGCCTTTTACTAGATTTTCCATATAAAGTCATGCACTGAATGTTCGGGAATTTTTAAATATTTTTTCACAAGCCCAAAATCAACATATCTTGACATCCGTATGGTTGGATCCTAGAACAGCTCATTTAAAAAAATTATTCGGACATTCCGGTAAAATTCTTGTTTCATGGAGTACGCATTTTACTAGATTTTCCAGATAAAGTCATGCACGGAATGTTCGGGAATTTTTAAATATTTTTTCACAAGCCCAAAATTAACATATCTTGACATCCATACGGTTGGATCATAGAACAACTCATTTAAAAAAATTATTCGGACGTTCCGGTAACATTCTCGTTTCAGGGAGTACGCTTTTTACTGGATTTTCCTTATAAAGTTATGCACATAATGTTCGGGAAGTTTTAAATATTTTTTCACAAGCCCAAAATCAACTTATCTTGACATCCGTACGGTTGGTTCGCCAGACAACTCATTTAAAAAAATTATTCGGACGTTGGGGTAACATTCTCGTTTCAGGGAGTACGCCTTTTACTAGATTTTCCTTATAAAGTCATGCACGAAATGTTCGGGAAGTTTTAAATATTTTTTCACAAGCCCAAAATCAACTTATCTTTACATCCGTACGGTTGGATCGTCGAACAGCTAATTTAAACAATTATCCGGACGTTCGGGTAACATTCTCGTTTCAGGGAGTACACCTTTTACTAGATTTTTACCTATAAAGTCATGAACGGAATGTTCAGGAATTTTTAAATATTTTTTCACAAGCCCAAAATAAATATATCTTAATATCCGTACGGTTGGATCATAGAACAGCTCATTTAAAAAAAATTCGGACGTTCGGGTAACATTCTCGATTCAGGGAGTACGACTTTACTAGATTTTCCATATAAAGTCCTGCACGGAATGTTCGGGAATTTTTAAATATTTTTTCAAAAGGCCAAAATTAACATATCTTGACATCCGTATGGTTGGATAATAGAACAACTCATTTAAAAAAATTATTCGGACGTTCAGGTAAAATTCTCGTTTCATGGAGTACGCCTTTTACTAGATTTTCCTTATAAAGTCATGAACTGAATGTTCGGGAATTTTTAAATATTTTTTCACAAGCCCAAAATCAATATATCTTGAAATCCGTACGGTTGGATCCTAGAACAGCACATTTAAAAAAATTATTCAGATGTTCCGGTAACATTCTCGTTTCATGGAGTACGCCTTTTACTAGATTTTCCATATAAAGTCATGCACGGCATGTTCGGGAATTTTTAAATATTTTTTCACAAGCCCAAAATTAACATATCTTGACATTCGTACGGTTGGATCATAGAACAGCTCATTTAAAAAGAAATTCGGACGTTCGGGTAACATTCTTGATTCAGGGAGTACGACTTTACTAGATTTTCCATATAAAGTCCTTCACGGAATGTTCGGGAATTTTTAAATATTTTTTCACAAGCCCAAAATTAACATAACTTGACATCCGTACGGTTGGATCATAGAACAGCTCATTTAAAAAAATTATTCGGACGTTCCGGTAACATTCTCGTTTCCAGGAGTACGTTTTTTACTGGATTTTCCTTATAAAGTTATGCACAGAATGTTCGGGAAGTTTTAAATATTTTTTCACAAGCCCAAAATCAACTTATCTTGACATCCGTACGGTTGGATCGTCAGACAACTCATTTAAAAAAATTATTCGGACGTTCGGGTAACATTCTCGTTTCAGGGAGTACGCCTTTTACTAGATTTTCCTTATAAAGTCATGCACGAAATGTTCGGAAAGTTTTAAATATTTTTTCACAAGCCTAAAATCAACTTATCTTTACATCCGTACGGTTGGATCGTCGAACAGCTAATTTAAACAATTATCCGGACGTTCGGGTAACATTCTCGTTTCAGGGAGTACGCCTTTTACTAGATTTTCCCTATAAAGTCATGAACGGAATGTTCAGGAATTTTTAAATATTTTTTCACAAGCCCAAAATTAACATATCTTGATATCCGTACGGTTGGATCATAGAACAGCTCATTTAAAAAAAAATTCGGACATTCGGGTAACATTCTCGATTCAGGGAGTACAACTTTACTAGATTTTCCTTATAAAGTCCTGCACGAAATGTTCGGGAATTTTTAAATATTTTTTCAAAAGCCCAAAATTAACATATCTTGACATCCGTACGGTTGGATCATAGAACAGCTCATTTAAAAAAATTATTCGGACGTTCGGGTAACATTCTCGTTTCATGGAGTACGCCTTTTACTAGATTTTCCTTATAAAGTCATGCATTGAATGTTCGGGAATTTTTAAATATTTTTTCACAAGCCCAAAATCAATATATCTTGACATCCGTACGGTTGGATCCTAGAATAGCACATTTAAAAAAATTATTCAGATGTTCCGGTAACATTCTCGTTTCATGGAGTACGCCTTTTACTAGATTTTCCATATAAAGTCATGCACGGAATGTTCGGGAATTTTTAAATATTTGTTCACAAGCCCAAAATTAAAATATCTTGACATCCATACGGTTGGATCATAGAACAGCTCATTTAAAAAAATTATTCGGACGTTTCGGTAACATTCTCGTTTCAGGGAGTACGCTTTTTACTGGATTTTCCTTATAAAGTTATGCACAAAATGTTCGGGAAGTTTTAAATATTTTTTCACAAGCCCAAAATCAACTTATCTTGACATCCGTACGGTTGAATCGTCAGATAACTCATTTAAAAAAATTATCCGGACGTTCGGGTAACATTCTCGTTTCATGGAGTACGCCTTTTACTAGATTTTCCATATAAAGTCATGCACTGAATGTTCGGGAATTTTTAAATATTTTTTCACAAGCCCAAAATCAACATATCTTGACATCCGTATGGTTGGATCCTAGAACAGCTCATTTAAAAAAATTATTCGGACGTTCCGGTAAAATTCTTGTTTCATGGAGTACGCATTTTACTAGATTTTCCAGATAAAGTCATGCACGGAATGTTCGGGAATTTTTAAATATTTTTTCACAAGCCCAAAATTAACATATCTTGACATCCATACGGTTGGATCATAGAACAACTCATTTAAAAAAATTATTCGGACGTTCCGGTAACATTCTCGTTTCAGGGAGTACGCTTTTTACTGGATTTTCCTTATAAAGTTATGCACATAATGTTCGGGAAGTTTTAAATATTTTTTCACAAGCCCAAAATCAACTTATCTTGACATCCGTACGGTTGGTTCGTCAGACAACTCATTTAAAAAAATTATTCGGACGTTGGGGTAACATTCTCGTTTCAGGGAGTACGCCTTTTACTAGATTTTCCTTATAAAGTCATGCACGAAATGTTCGGGAAGTTTTAAATATTTTTTCACAAGCCCAAAATCAACTTATCTTTACATCCGTACGGTTGGATCGTCGAACAGCTAATTTAAACAATTATCCGGACGTTCGGGTAACATTCTCGTTTCAGGGAGTACACCTTTTACTAGATTTTTACCTATAAAGTCATGAACGGAATGTTCAGGAATTTTTAAATATTTTTTCACAAGCCCAAAATAAATATATCTTAATATCCGTACGGTTGGATCATAGAACAGCTCATTTAAAAAAAATTCGGACGTTCGGGTAACATTCTCGATTCAGGGAGTACGACTTTACTAGATTTTCCATATAAAGTCCTGCACGGAATGTTCGGGAATTTTTAAATATTTTTTCAAAAGGCCAAAATTAACATATCTTGACATCCGTACGGTTGGATAATAGAACAACTCATTTAAAAAAATTATTCGGACGTTCAGGTAAAATTCTCGTTTCATGGAGTACGCCTTTTACTAGATTTTCCTTATAAAGTCATGCACTGAATGTTCGGGAATTTTTAAATATTTTTTCACAAGCCCAAAATCAATATATCTTGAAATCCGTACGGTTGGATCCTAGAACAGCACATTTAAAAAAATTATTCAGATGTTCCGGTAACATTCTCGTTTCATGGAGTACGCCTTTTACTAGATTTTCCATATAAAGTCATGCACGGCATGTTCGGGAATTTTTAAATATTTTTTCACAAGCCCAAAATTAACATATCTTGACATTCGTACGGTTGGATCATAGAACAGCTCATTTAAAAAGAAATTCGGACGTTCGGGTAACATTCTTGATTCAGGGAGTACGACTTTACTAGATTTTCCATATAAAGTCCTTCACGGAATGTTCGGGAATTTTTAAATATTTTTTCACAAGCCCAAAATTAACATAACTTGACATCCGTACGGTTGGATCATAGAACAGCTCATTTAAAAAAATTATTCGGACGTTCCGGTAACATTCTCGTTTCTGGGAGTACGTTTTTTACTGGATTTTCCTTATAAAGTTATGCACAGAATGTTCGGGAAGTTTTAAATATTTTTTCACAAGCCCAAAATCAACTTATCTTGACATCCGTACGGTTGGATCGTCAGACAACTCATTTAAAAAAATTATTCGGACGTTCGGGTAACATTCTCGTTTCAGGGAGTACGCCTTTTACTAGATTTTCCTTATAAAGTCATGCACGAAATGTTCGGAAAGTTTTAAATATTTTTTCACAAGCCTAAAATCAACTTATCTTTACATCCGTACGGTTGGATCGTCGAACAGCTAATTTAAACAATTATCCGGACGTTCGGGTAACATTCTCGTTTCAGGGAGTACGCCTTTTACTAGATTTTCCCTATAAAGTCATGAACGGAATGTTCAGGAATTTTTAAATATTTTTTCACAAGCCCAAAATTAACATATCTTGATATCCGTACGGTTGGATCATAGAACAGCTCATTTAAAAAAAAATTCGGACATTCGGGTAACATTCTCGATTCAGGGAGTACAACTTTACTAGATTTTCCTTATAAAGTCCTGCACGAAATGTTCGGGAATTTTTAAATATTTTTTCAAAAGCCCAAAATTAACATATCTTGACATCCGTACGGTTGGATCATAGAACAGCTCATTTAAAAAAATTATTCGGACGTTCGGGTAACATTCTCGTTTCATGGAGTACGCCTTTTACTAGATTTTCCTTATAAAGTCATGCACTGAATGTTCGGGAATTTTTAAATATTTTTTCACAAGCCCAAAATCAATATATCTTGACATCCGTACGGTTGGATCCTAGAATAGCACATTTAAAAAAATTATTCAGATGTTCCGGTAACATTCTCGTTTCATGGAGTACGCCTTTTACTAGATTTTCCATATAAAGTCATGCACGGAATGTTCGGGAATTTTTAAATATTTGTTCACAAGCCCAAAATTAAAATATCTTGACATCCATACGGTTGGATCATAGAACAGATCATTTAAAAAAAATTCGGACATTCAGGTAACATTCTCGATTCAGGGAGTACGACTTTACTAGATTTTCCATATAAAGTCCTGCACGGAATGTTCGGGAATTTTTAAATATTTTTTCAAAAGCCCAAAATTAACATATCTTGACATCCCTACGGTTGGATCATAGAACAGCTCATTTAAAAAAATTATTCGGACGTTCGGGTAATATTCTCGTTTCATGGAGTACGCCTTTTACAAGATTTTCCTTATAAAGTCATGCACTGAATGTTCGGGAATTTTTAAATATTTTTTCACAAGCCCAAAGTCAACATATCTTGACATCCGTACGGTTGGATCCTAGAACAGCTCATTTAAAAAAATTATTCAGACGTTCGGGTAAAATTCTCGATTCGGGGAGTACACCTTTACTAAATTTTAAATATAAAAACATGCATGAAATGTTCGGGAATTTTTAAATATTTTTTCAAAAGCCCAAAATTAACATATCTTGATATCCGTACGGTTGGATCTTAGAACAGCTCATTTAAAAAAATTATTCGGACGTTCGGGTAACATTCTCGTTTCATGGAGTACGCCTTTTACTGGATTTTCCTTATAAAGTAATGCACAGAATGTTTGGGAAGTTTTAAATATTTTTTCACAAACCCAAAATCAACTTATCTTGACATCCGTACGGTTGGATCGTCGGACAACTCATTTTAAAAAATTATTCGGACGTTCGGGTAACATTCTAATTTCAGGGAGTACGCCTTTTACTAGATTTTCCTTATAAAGTCATGCACGAAATGTTCGAGAAGTTTTCAATATTTTTTCACAAGCCCAAAATCAACTTATCTTGACATCCGTACGGTTGGATCGTCGGACAACTCATTTAAAAAAATTATTCGGACGTTCAGGTAATATTCTCATTTCAGGGAGTACGCCTTTTACTAGAATTTCCTTATGAAGTCATGCACGAAATGTTCAGGAAGTTTTAAATATTTTTTCACAAGCCCAAAATCAACTTATCTTGAGATCTTTTCAGTTGGATTGTCGAACAGCTCATTTAAAAAATTATCCGGACGTTCGGGTAACATTCTCGTTTCAGGGAGTAAGCCTTTTACTAGATTTTCCTTATAAAGTCCTGAACGGAATGTTCAGGAATTTTTAAATATTTTTTCACAAGCCCAAAATTAATATATCTTGACATCCGGTCGGTTGGATCATAGAACAACTCATTTAAAAAAATTATTCGGACGTTCGGGTAAAATTCTCGATTCGGGGAGTACACCTTTACTAGATTTTCCATATAAAAACAGCATGAAATGTTCGGGAATTTTTAAATATTTTTTCAAAAGCCCAAAATTAACATATCTTGACATCCGTACGGTTGGATCTTTGAACAGCTCATTTAAAAAAATTATTCGGATGTTCGGGTAACATTCTCGTTTCATGGAGTACGCATTTTACTAGATTTTCCTTTAAAGTCATGCACTGAATGTTCGGGAATTTTTAAATATTTTTTCACAAGCCCAAAATCAACATATCTTGACATCCGTACGGTTGGATCCTAGAACAGCTCATTTAAAAAAATTATTCGGACGTTCGGGTAAAATTCTCTATTCAGGGAGTACACCTTTACTAGATTTTCCATGTAAAAACATGCATGAAATGTTCGGGAATTTTTAAATATTTTTTCAAAAGCCCAAAATTAACATATCTTGATATCCGTACGGTTGGATCTTAGAACAGCTCATTTAAAAAAATTATTCGGACGTTCGGGTAACATTCTCGTTTCATGGAGTACGCATTTTACTAGATTTTCCTTATAATGTCATGCACTGAATGTTCGGGAATTTTTAAATATTTTTTCACAAGCCCAAAATCAATATATTTTGACATCCGTACGGTTGGATCCTAGAACAACACATTTAAAAAAATTATTCGGATGTTCCGGTAACATTCTCGTTTCATGGAGTACGCCTTTTACTAGATTTTCCATATAAAGTCATGCACGGCATGTTCGGGAATTTTTAAATATTTTTTCACAAGCCCAAAATTAACATATCTTGACATCCGTACGGTTGGATCATAGAACAGCTCATTTAAAAAAAAATTCGGATGTTCGGGTAACATTCTCGATTCAGGGAGTACGACTTTACTAGATTTTCCATATAAAGTCCTGCACGGAATGTTCGGGAATTTTTAAATATTTTTTCAAAAGCCCAAAATTAACATATCTTGACATCCGTACGGTTGGATCATAGAACAGCTCATTTAAAAAAATTATTCGGACGTTTGGGTAACATTCTCGTTTCATGGAGTACGCCTTTTGCTAGATTTTCCTTATAAAGTCATGCACTGAATGTTCGGGAATTTTTAAATATTTTTTCACAAGCCCAAAATCAATATATCTTGACATCCGTACGGTTGGATCCTAGAACAGCACATTTAAAAAAATTATTCGGATGTTGCGGTAACATTCTCGTTTCATGGAGTACGCCTTTTACTAGATTTTCCATATAAAGTCATGCACGGAATGTTCAGGAATTTTTAAATATTTTTTCACAAGCCCAAAATTAACATATCTGTGGTTGGATCATAGAACAGCTCATATAAAAAAATTATTCAGACGTTCCGGTAACATTCTTGTTTCATGGAGTACGCATTTTACTAGATTTTCCTTTAAAGTCATGCACTGAATGTTCGGGAATTTTTAAATATTTTTTCACAAGCCCAAAATCAACATATCTTGACATCCGTACGGTTGGATCCTAGAACAGCTCATTTAAAAAAATTATTCGGACGTTTGGGTAAAATTCTCTATTCAGGGAGTACACCTTTACTAGATTTTCCATGTAAAAACATGCATGAAATGTTCGGGAATTTTTAAATATTTTTTCAAAAGCCCAAAATTAACATATCTTGATATCCGTACGGTTGGATCTTAGAACAGCTCATTTAAAAAAATTATTCGGACGTTCGGGTAACATTCTCGTTTCATGGAGTACGCATTTTACTAGATTTTCCTTATAATGTCATGCACTGAATGTTCGGGAATTTTTAAATATTTTTTCACAAGCCCAAAATCAATATATTTTGACATCCGTACGGTTGGATCCTAGAACAACACATTTAAAAAAATTATTCGGATGTTCCGGTAACATTCTCGTTTCATGGAGTACGCCTTTTACTAGATTTTCCATATAAAGTCATGCACGGCATGTTCGGGAATTTTTAAATATTTTTTCACAAGCCCAAAATTAACATATCTTGACATCCGTACGGTTGGATCATAGAACAGCTCATTTAAAAAAAAATTCGGATGTTCGGGTAATATTCTCGATTCAGGGAGTACGACTTTACTAGATTTTCCATATAAAGTCCTGCACGGAATGTTCGGGAATTTTTAAATATTTTTTCAAAAGCCCAAAATTAACATATCTTGACATCCGTACGGTTGGATCATAGAACAGCTCATTTAAAAAAATTATTCGGACGTTTGGGTAACATTCTCGTTTCATGGAGTACGCCTTTTACTAGATTTTCCTTATAAAGTCATGCACTGAATGTTCGGGAATTTTTAAATATTTTTTCACAAGCCCAAAATCAATATATCTTGACATCCGTACGGTTGGATCCTAGAACAGCACATTTAAAAAAATTATTCGGATGTTGCGGTAACATTCTCGTTTCATGGAGTACGCCTTTTACTAGATTTTCCATATAAAGTCATGCACGGAATGTTCGGGAATTTTTAAATATTTTTTCACAAGCCCAAAATTAACATATCTACGGTTGGATCATAGAACAGCTCATATAAAAAAATTATTCAGACGTTCCGGTACCATTCTTCTTTCAGGGAGTACGCCTTTTACTGGATTTTCCATATAAAGTCCTGCACGGAATGTTCGGGAATTTTTAAATATTTTTTCAAAAGCCCAAAATTAACATATCTTGACATCCGTACGGTTGGATCATAGAACAGCTCATTTAAAAACATTATTCGGACGTTTGGGTAACATTCTCGTTTCATGGAGTACGCCTTTTACTAGACTTTCCTTATAAAGTCATGCACTGAATGTTCGGGAATTTTTAAATATTTTTTCAAAAGCCCAAAATTAACATATCTTGACATCCGTACGGTTGGATCATAGAACAGCTCATTTAAAAAAATTATTCGGACGTTCGGGTAACATTCTCGTTTCATGGAGTACGCCTTTTACAAGATTTTCCTTATAAAGTCATGCACAGAATGTTCGGGAAGTTTTAAATATTTTTTCACAAACCCAAAATCAACTTATCTTGACATCCGTACGGTTGGATCGTCGGACAACTCATTAAAAAAAATTATTTGGACGTTCGGGTAACATTCTCATTTCAGGGAGTACGCCTTTTACTAGATTTTCCTTATAAAGTCATGCACGAAATGTTCGGGAAGTTTTCAATATTTTTTCACAAGCCCAAAATCAACTTATCTTGACATCCGTACGGTTGGATCGTCGGAAAACTCATTTAAAAAAATTATTCGGACGTACGGGTAATATTCTCATTTCAGGGAGTACGCCTTTTACTAGATTTTCCTTATGAAGTCATGCACGAAATGTTCAGGAAGTTTTAAATATTTTTTCACAAGCCCAAAATCAACTTATCTTGACATCTGTACGGTTGGATCATCGAACAACTCATTTAAAAAATTATCCGGACGTTCGGGTAAAATTCTCGTTTCAGGGAGTAAGCCTTTTACTAGATTTTCCTTATAAAGTCATGAACGGAATGTTCAGGAATTTTTAAATATTTTTTCACAAGCTCAAAATTAATATATCTTGACATCCGTTCGGTTGGATCATAGAACAACTCATTTAAAAAAATTATTCGGACGTTCGGGTAAAATTCTCGATTCAGGGAGTACACCTTTACTAGATTTTCCATATAAAAACATGCATGAAATGTTCGGGAATTTTTAAATATTTTTTCAAAAGCCCAAAATTAACATATCTTGATATCCGTACGGTTGGATCTTAGAACAGCTCATTTAAAAAAATTATTCGGACGTTCGGGTACCATTCTCGTTTCATGGAGTACGTATTTTACTAGATTTTCCTTATAAAGTCATGCACTGAATGTTCGGGAATTTTTAAATATTTTTTCACAAGCCCAAAATCAATATATCTTGACATCCGTACGGTTGGATCCTAGAACAGCATATTTAAAAAAATTATTCGGATTTTCCGGTAACATTCTCGTTTCATGGAGTACGCCTTTTACTAGATTTTCCATATAAAGTCATGCACAGAATGTTCGGGAATTTTTAAATATTTTTTCAGAAGCCCAAAATTAACATATCTTGACATCCGTACGGTTGGATCATAGAACAGCTCATTTAAAAAAAAATTCAGACGTTCGGGTAACATTCTCGATTCAGGGAGTACGACTTTACTAGATTTTCCATATAAAGTCCTGCACGGAATGTTCGGGAATTTTTAAATATTTTTTCAAAAGCCCAAAATTAACATATCTTAACATCCGTACGGTCAGACATACAACAGCTCATTTAAAAAAATTATTCGGACGTTCGGGTAACATTCTCGTTTTATGGAGTACGCCTTTTACTAGATTTTCTTTATAAAGTCATGCACTGAATGTTCTGGAATTTTTAAATATTTTTTCACAAGCCCAAAATCAACATATCTTGACATCCGTACGGTTGGATCCTAGAACAGCTCATTTAAAAAAATTATTCGGACGTTCGGGTAAAATTCTCGATTCAGGGAGTACACCTTTACTAGATTTTAAATATAAAAACATGCATGAAATGTTCGGGAATTTTTAAATATTTTTTCAAAAGCCCAAAATTAACATATCTTGATATCCGTACGGTTGGATCTTAGAATAGCTCATTTAAAAAAATTATTCGGACGTTCGGGTAACATTCTCGTTTCATGGAGTACGCCTTTTACTAGATTTTCCTTATAAAGTCATGCACTGAATGTTCGGGAATTTTTAAATATTTTTTCACAAGCCCAAAATCAATATATCTTGACATTCGTACGGTTGGATCCTAGAACAGCACATTTAAAAAAATTATTCGGATGTTCCGGTAACATTCTCGTTTCATGGAGTACGCCTTTTACTAGATTTTCCATATAAAGTCATGCACGGAATGTTCGGGAATTTTTAAATATTTTTTCACAAGCCCAAAATCAACATATCTTGACATCCGTATGGTTGGATCCTAGAACAGCTCATTTAAAAAAATTATTCGGACGTTCGGGTAAAATTCTCGATTCAGGGAGTACACCTTTACTAGATTTTCCATATAAAAACATGCATGAAATGTTCGGGAATTTTTAAATATTTTTTTAAAAGCCCAAAATTAACATATCTTGATATCCGTACAGTTGGATCTTAGAACAGCTCATTTAAAAAAATTATTCGGACGTTCGGGTAACATTCTCGTTTCATGGAGTACGCCTTTTACTAGATTTTCCTTATAAAGTCATGCACTGAATGTTCGGGAATTTTTAAATATTTTTTCACAAGCCCAAAATCAATATATCTTGACATTCGTACGGTTGGATCCTAGAACAGCACATTTAAAAAAATTATTCGGATGTTCCGGTAACATTCTCGTTTCATGGAGTACGCCTTTTACTAGATTTTCCATATAAAGTCATGCACGGAATGTTCGGGAATTTTTAAATATTTTTTCACAAGCCCAAAATCAACATATCTTGACATCCGTATGGTTGGATCCTAGAACAGCTCATTTAAAAAAATTATTCGGACGTTCGGGTAAAATTCTCGATTCAGGGAGTACACCTTTACTAGATTTTCCATATAAAAACATGCATGAAATGTTCGGGAATTTTTAAATATTTTTTTAAAAGCCCAAAATTAACATATCTTGATATCCGTATAGTTGGATCTTAGAACAGCTCATTTAAAAAAATTATTCGGACGTTCGGGTAACATTCTCGTTTCATGGAGTACGCCTTTTACTAGATTTTCCTTATAAAGTCATGCACTGAATGTTCGGGAATTTTTAAATATTTTTTCACAAGCCCAAAATCAATATATCTTGACATCCGTACGGTTGGATCCTAGAACAGCACATTTAAAAAAATTATTCAGATGTTCCGGTAACATTCTCGTTTCATGGAGTACGCCTTTTACTAGATTTTCTATATAAAGTCATGCACGGAATGTTCGGGAATTTTTAAATATTTTTTCAGAAGCCCAAAATTAACATATCTTGACTTCCGTACGGTTGAATCATAGAACAGCTCATTTAAAAAAAATCGGATGTTCGGGTAACATTCTCGATTCAGGGAGTACGACTTTACTAGATTTTCCATATAAAGTCCTGCACGGAATGTTCGGGAATTTTTAAATATTTTTTCAAAAGCCTAAAATTAACATATCTTGACATCCGTATGGTCGGACATAGAACAACTCATTTAAAAAAATTATTCGGACGTTCGGGTAACATTCTCGTTTCATGGAGTACGTCTTTTACTAGATTTTCCTTATAAAGTTATGCACTGAATGTTCTGAAATTTTTAAATATTTTTTCACAAGCCCAAAATCAACATATCTTGACATCCGTACGGTTGGATCCTAGAACAGCTCATTTAAAAAAATTATTCGGACGTTCGGTTAAAATTCTCGATTCAGAGAGTACACTTTTACTAGATTTTAAATATAAAAACATGCATGAAATGTTCGGGAATTTTTAAATATTTTTTCAAAAGCCCAAAATTAACATATCTTGATATCCGTACGGTTGGATCTTAGAATAGCTCATTTAAAAAAATTATTCGGACGTTCGGGTAACATTCTCGTTTCATGGAGTACGCCTTTTACTAGATTTTCCTTATAAAGTCATGCACGGAATGTTCGGGAATTTTTAAATATTTTTTCACAAGCCCAAAATCAACATATCTTGACATCCGTATGGTTGGATCCTAGAACAGCTCATTTAAAAAAATTATTCGGACGTTCGGGTAAAATTCTCGATTCAGGGAGTACACCTTTACTAGATTTTCCATATAAAAACATGCATGAAATGTTCGGGAATTTTTAAATATTTTTTCAAAAGCCCAAAATTAACATATCTTGATATCCGTACGGTTGGATCTTAGAACAGCTCATTTAAAAACATTATTCGGACGTTCGAGTAACATTCTCGTTTCATGGAGTACGCCTTTTACTAGATTTTCCTTATAAAGTCATGCACTGAATGTTCGGGAATTTTTAAATATTTTTTCACAAGCCCAAAATCAATATATCTTGACATCCGTACAGTTGGATCCTAGAACAGCACATTTAAAAAAATTATTCGGATGTTCCGGTAACATTATCGTTTTATGGAGTACGCCTTTTACTAGATTTTCTATTTAAAGTCATTCACGGAATGTTCGGGAATTTTTAAATATTTTTTCAGAAGCCCAAAATTAACATATCTTGACATCCGTACGGTTGGATCATAGAACAGCTCATTTAAAAAAAAATTCGGACGTTCGGGTAACATTCTCGATTCAGGTAGTACGACTTTACTAGATTTTCCATATAAAGTCCTGCACGGAATGTTCGAGAATTTTTAAATATTTTTTCAAAAGCCCAAAATTAACATATCTTGACATCCGTACGGTCGGATCATAGAACAGCTCATTTAAAAAAATTATTCGGACGTTCGGGTAACATTCTCGTTTCATGGAGTACGCCTTTTACTAGATTTTCCTTATAAAGTCATGCACTGAATGTTCTGGAATTTTTAAATATTTTTTCACAAGCCCAAAATCAACATATCTTGACATCCGTACGGTTGGATCCTAGAACAGCTCATTTAAAAAAATTATTCGGACGTTCGGGTATAATTCTCGATTCAGGGAGTACACCTTTACTAGATTTTAAATATAAAAATATGCATGAAATGTTCGGGAATTTTTAAATATTTTTTCAAAAGCCCAAAATTAACATATCTTGATATCCGTACGGTTGGATCTTAGAACAACTCATTTAAAAAAATTATTCGGACGTTCGGGTAACATTCTCGTTTCATGGAGTACGCCTTTTACTAGATTTTCCTTATAAAGTCATGCACTGAATGTTCGGGAATTTTTAAATATTTTTTCACAAGCCCAAAATCAATATATCTTGACATCCGTACGGTTGGATCCTAGAACAGCACATTTAAAAAAATTATTCGGATGTTCCGGTAACATTCTCGTTTCATGGAGTACGCCTTTTACTATATTTTCTATATAAAGTCATGCACTGAATGTTCGGGAATTTTTAAATATTTTTTCAGAAGCCCAAAATTAACATATCTTAACATCCGTACGGTTGGATCATAGAACAGCTCATTTAAAAAAAATTCGGACGTTCGGGTAACATTCTCGATTCAGGGAGTACGACTTTACTAGATTTTCCATATAAAGTCCTGCACGGAATGTTCGGGAATTTTTAAATATTTTTTTCAAAAGCCCAAAATTAACATATCTTGACATCCGTACGGTCGGACATAGAACAACACATTTAAAAAAATTATTCGGACGTTCGGGTAACCTTCTCGTTTCATGGAGTACGCCTTTTACTAGATTTTCTTTATAAAGTCATGCACTGAATGTTCTGAAATTTTTAAATATTTTTTCACAAGCCCAAAATCAACATATCTTGACATCCGTACGGTTGGATTCTAGAACAGCTCATTTAAAAAAATTATTCGGACGTTCGGGTAAAATTCTCGATTCAGGGAGTACACTTTTACTAGATTTTAAATATAAAAACATGCATGAAATGTTCGGGAATTTTTAAATATTTTTTCAAAAGCCCAAAATTAACATATCTTGATATCCGTACGGTTGGATCTTAGAACAGCTCATTTAAAAAAATTATTCGGACGTTCGGGTAACATTCTCGTTTCATGGAGTACGCCTTTTACTAGATTTTCCTTATAAAGTCATGCACTGAATGTTCGGGAATTTTTAAATATTTTTTCACAAGCCTAAAATCAATATATCTTGACATCCGTACGGTTGGATCCTAGAACAACACATTTAAAAAAATTCTGTAAAAGAGTGTATTTCTGACTGATAATAAATTCCCAGCTTTGAATTGTTTATCTTTCCGTGTTTTAGTGGCCTGCAAGAGTACTTGAACCAGCACGACTTCAACATTGTTGGGTATGGTTGTACGACATGCATAGGAAACTCTGGGGACCTTCATCAATTAGTTGCTGCTACAATTACAGACAATGGTATTGTCTTCTTTTTTCTAATATTTCATTCAATGCCTCCACTAAAATTAAGAAATGTCAGGGTGCTTTCCATCAATATTTTGCCTCCCACTGCTCTGTTCCACTGGTATATTGGTCTTAAGATTTTGATTATTAAAATACTTTTCATATCACCCCATGGTGAAATCATCACTTGTATTGTGAAAACATACGGAATTTAAGATTTTATCATCTTTTTATAAGGGAGTATCATTTTTTATTTCACATCAAGATTGATTATGTTACTATGGATGAATTAGAAGATAATACAACCTATATTTTAAATACAAGTTACCCTTTTAAACGGAGAAAAAGTATTATACATTATCCTGAATGAAGGCAACAGTTGTGTGTTGTTAGCTGTCTTGATTTACCTTCTTTTCTACCATTTTTGTGGACCAGAAAATAATCGCTGTACACCTATACTCTGTATATGTATGATTTCCAGACATTATAGCTGTAGCTGTTCTTTCCGGAAATAGAAACTTCGAAGGACGTGTTCACCCACTAACAAGAGCCAATTATCTTGCTTCGCCTCCATTAGTTATGGCTTATGCACTAGCCGGCACAGTATGCTTCCTTACTTTTTACTTTAATATTATTTGTTTTCCCCATCTAAAATATGATTAATAATGTGCATGGGAGGGTTCTGCTAAGCTTTTTGTGCTGAAAGATGAAGATCTTTCAATCTACCATGTTATGTCATTTTTTCAAATAGCCATATTATTGTCTTTTTCTTTATCCGGGGTTTTTGGAGCTGGGGGATTATGTATTATATTTAGTCAGGGCTTTCCTTTTCGTTGTCTGAACTTCTGATTCCAGCTCAATGCGATGAGCTTACTGTTGACATTGTCCAGCTGACACATACCTTCTGTACATTCTTCTTGTTTGTAATATTAAGCTAGGCCATTTTGTATAGCTATCTGATATTGAATATAAAAATTTAATGTTATGATCAAGAAATTCTTATCATTATATACAATTGCTAAGGTAGTATCAAATTTAATGTTATGTTTCCTTGCCTAGATGGCAGGCTTTGCTCTATACAGAAGATACATATCCCAGTTCAAGAAGATGCTCAATATCATTTCCCGAAAGTTTGTCAGTGCACTTGAACAACGACCAGATCTAGCCAATATAGTCATGAACACTTCTTCCTGTATGCCTGCCTTCCTTCTGTCCACACAAAATTGCAAATATGAGTTCAATTTTCAGCACAAATATTATGTTTTCACTTGAGAAACTGTCCTTAACATGCTAAACTAGGTATGTTTCTAAGCTTACACAAGATAAAATTTGTTCTAGTTAACTAGGTTGAATATCTTTTACTAAAAAGTGTGTTGATAGTCATATAATGCAGGTGAGAGGGGAAAGGGATAAATTCAGCAGGTGATCTGTTGATAGTCCTGACCAGTAGAGTTGCTACCATCCACATGTACAGAAAAAACCAGGTGCCAAGTTCTATTTTTCTTAAAACTTATAGATTTTAAATCTCTCTCAAATTACTCTTTCTTATTTAAAAAAATCTAGTGTACATCCCTTTATGATATCTAACAGTATCTAGTGTGCATTTAGGTCAATCACATCCAAAAGTTTGTCACAAGGATAAATAATTTTCTATGTAATTATGTTGTATGTAATTATGTTGTAATTATGTAATTATGTAATTATGTTGTCGATTTATTTTGAAGATTGTTTTTTCCAGATTGGGAAATTGCCTATCACATGCTGTAATGATATTGCAAGGACAACATAGCTCTTGCGGAAGACGTGAAGAGAAGCTGAAAATCCTTGTAGACTCTATATTTTCTTTAATTTGTAGTAGAAATCTTAGACTCATGAAGGCAGTGATATCAATATGCTTTTAGCTTTTGTATAACTATGTTGCTGTGATTTTCGATCATGGATTAACTTTAGAACTTTTGTTTAGATTTGCAAAGTTAATTTCATTTGATTACTTGTTATATTTTGTGTAAGACAACGCTTTTAACAACCAAGCTTCATTAAAATATCATGTCTTTAATACTAAAACAATGCTTTCGAACACAAAACTTTGGTGCAAAATTAACTCTCACAACACTAGTAAACCATTGTCTGTATAATATTAAGATATTGTATCAAAGGTATTCATGCAATACGTTTGAACAAATAAACAGTTGTATGTATCTGATCATGCTATACATTAAAATCCAAAACTGTTGTGTGTAGAAATTTATTACAAGAGTTCTACTAGCTCTGTTTAATTTTTGTTATCTATCTGAATACACAACAACGTTTATACAACAATAAGTGTTGTAAGATTAGTTTTAATGTTATACCTTGCACAACGGTTTTCTGAGTTTGTGAGAACCCTTGAGTAATGTCGCTTGTTACGACGAAAACAAATAAAAAACGTTGTCTTTTCTGGATGTAATACAACAGGCTCAATCCATAATCATTGTCTGTATAATCTCAGACAATGTTTTTTAGCCGTTGTCTGATCCAACTAACAGACGGCGGCTCAATAGTCAACGGAAAAATAGGGTATCAGACAACGAACATAAACCGTTGTTGAAGCTTGTTTTCCTTGTAGTGGTGTATCGTGAAAGTAGGTCCTTGAAGAATCAATTGAGTAAGTACATTTCCTTTTTTTTCACCCAATATTGAACGGGCCCAATCTCTATCAAAACAAGTATGTAGCAAAAATTCACAGTTTTTTTCTTTTTTTCTTTTTTCTAATTAATTGTGTAATGTTCATTTTCTTAGGCTTTTTATTATACCCATGTAGCAAGTTTTGGGTCAATGACTCCCAAACCAGTTGGTCATAGGCACTAGGTTTTGAAATACCCCTACGGACTTAATTACTCGAGTAACAAAGGCCACAAAATAAGACTGGTCAATTATACTACTCGTGGCCATTATCTCAATTTTTATTTATTTGTGATGAATATTGGGTATTGCAGTAGTTTATTCAAGCATCTTTTTTTTTGTTTTTTTGTTTTTTGGCTAACATTTGATTCGACATTATTTTAACATGTGGGCTCTATCTTTGATATCGAATACTTCCCTAAATAATATTTCCTACAAAGACTTGTGCAAATGTGTCGTCTTGGACTTTTAAGCAAAAAATCGTTCTACACAAATTTCATAAACACAACCTTACTTAACTATGTTCAAATCATCTCAGCGCAATATATATATATATATATATATATAAGTTTTGAAAAACTCCTAACACCAACTAGAATTAAAGTACGTGAGTAGAACCGACAACTTAGCTAAAATATCTCTGATTTTTTTGGATTTTTTCATTTTTTTGGAATATTTTTTATATAAGAACTACTAAACCCCTATACCTAAACCATGCATTGTCCTTGACTGGCTTTAAGTGACCTTCTCTGCATCATCTGCAGCTCATAGATTTTGTAATTAAAATACAAAACCAACAAAGTTATTCTCCCTAATTCTCTTCCTTCTCTTATTACAGAGATATTTTGTTCCAAGTGGTCAGAAAGAGTGAGCAAAATTTTCAGGTTTACTTCTTAAGCTTCATAGTACTTGTCATGAAGCTGCAAGTCATTTATCAGTTAGTTGAATCTCTTAAAAACTTCAGTTATGCCTTCTTTAGGTTTTTCCATAAAACCCTAATACTGTGATAACGAGATCCTTCTTTAGTTAGATCTCATTTCTTCTGTTCCTTCACACAAGATCTATTCCTCTCCGATCCATCAGGTTCGAGTCCGGATATTAAAAATAAAGTTCCAAATCTGATCCATCGGGTTTTTTCGGGTTTCAGGTATGTTTCCGATTTAATTTAGATACTTTAAAAGTAATTACTTGAATGTAAAGAAATATATATTAATATGTAAATATGTTAGGTAACACATTTTTTTCAATTGTAAAAATACAAAAATGGTTGGTGTAGTGATCGAGGTATAACTTTCCTAAATGTAGGTGAAAGTTCTACGCACTCATGTGTGTGTATATGTTTAACTAAAAAACAATACTCTATATATTAGATAATTCAATATTAGGGTAAAATATAATAAATTTAATAATCGATAATTATCTAACATCCATGTTACACTATAAGAAAAACGCAATCAGACAACACCGATCAGACAACACTCGACCAAAAAAGTGTTGCCCGAATTTTTCATACGACGGTTTTTCTGCAACCAAAAAACTTGTGTTGTCTGACGTTGATTACTACAAGCAATTAAAAAATGTTGTCTAGTAAAACAAATCAGATAAGTGTTTTCGAAATCAAGGTGTTGTGCGAATGGGAAGGCTTTAGCATTAATACAACGCTTTAAAATCCATTGTCGAGTTGATGGAGACAGACAATCTTTTCTAAAGTGATGTTGTGCAAATGAGTAAGTTTGCACAACGAGTTTTAGAATGTATTGTCTGAAAATGATTGAGATAACGTCTAGTTTAACAGTTG
This sequence comes from Apium graveolens, assembly GCF_009905375.1. Lineage (NCBI taxonomy): Eukaryota > Viridiplantae > Streptophyta > Magnoliopsida > Apiales > Apiaceae > Apium > Apium graveolens. Next base: position 12,151,197 of record NC_133654.1, on the reverse strand, counting down.
TGGAAATGAGACAAGTGTTTTTTCTATTGGTTATTTAAGCTTAAATCGCACAATGTACAAATTAGGTGTTGTCTAAATGATACCTCATAGACAATTGTGTTACCTATATTGTATACCACCTATATCAGACAATGGTCAAATTCTTAAAACAGTTGTCTTTCTTACCAAATTTAAAAACATGTTGCATAACAAAATGTTCAAATAAACCGTTGTCTGATTTATTACAATAAAAATAGTAAACAATTTAAAAAATAATTTTAAACAATTAATTTTAATTTTTTTTAAAACTACAAATTCTAATTAAATCCGCTTTCATCCAGATTAAATATTTAAATTTTATATTTCAAAATAGTTTAATTATCTACTTTATAATTAACAAAAAAAATAATCACAAGTACTTCAAATTTATATTGTTAATTGTTCAATTCAAACAAGTGTTTTTGACAAAACACGTTGTATTAATCTACCTTATACAAGTTTTTTTAAAATAAAACACTTGTAAGAGTGAGACAACCGTTATCGATATTTATAATCTGTTGTAAAATTTATAATACTGCAACAATCTTAAAGAAAAAATCGTTGTAGAATTCCAACAACGGTATTTCCTAAAAAACGCTTATGTAAAGTAACTTACCACAACAAGATTTTAGGAAAAACCGTTGTCTATACTTTTACTAGTTTTTATTTTTTTTTCAGAATAATTATATGCCACCGTTTATTAATTTATACGAGTAACCAATAACTTACACAAAATTAATTTGTGTTTATTAAGATTTGAAATCACCTTTTTCATAGAATTTTGAATTCTTTTACCTATTAGTATTAGACGTTAGACGAATATTAATAGCGTCAACAAATAATCATATTGATGAGGACATAACGTGTAGATTAAGTTAAAAATGTAACTCATAATATCTATTTGTTGGTTTTGTGGACTTCGTACGGGCGTTAATAGCGTTAACTTACGAATATTACTCATAATAATATAAAGCAGCACATAATCTATATACTAACTTACAGATATAAGTCATAATAATGATATTAGGATTTAGTTGACATTATCTACGAATGTTAATAGAGCTACTTTTCAGATATAACTCGTTATAATATTATTCGGCGTATCATATGTGTGCTAACCTACAAATATACCTAATAATTACACTTCAAATTTACATTGTTAATTGTTCAATTCACACAAGTATTTTTCGAAAAAGCACGTTGTATTATTCTACCTTATACAAGTATTTTTAAAATAAAACACTTGTAACATTCAGACAACCGTTATCGATATTTATAATCTGTTATAAAATTTATAATACTACAACAATCTTAAAGAAAAAACCGTTGTAGAATTCCAACAACGGTATTTCCGAAAAAACACTTATGTAAAGTAACTTACCACAACATGATTTTAGAAAAAACCGTTGTCTATACTTTTACTGGTTTTTAAATTTTTTTCAAAATAATTATATGCCACTGTTTATTAATTTATACGAGTAACCAATAACTTACACCAAATTAAGTTTTGTTTATTAAGATTTGAAATTATCTTTTTCATAGATTTTTTGAATTCTTTTACCTATTCGGATTAGACGTTACACGAATATTAATAGCGTCAACTAGATTATCACATTGATGAGGACATAACATGTAGATTAAGTTAAAAATATAACTCGTAATATCTATTTGTTGGTTTTGTAGACTTCATACAGACGTTAATGGCGTTAACTTACGAATATTACTCATAACAACATAAAGCAGCACATAATCTATATACTAACTTACAGATATAAGTCATAGTAACGATATTCAGATTTAGTTGACATTATATACGAATGTTAATAGTGCTACTTTTCAGATATAACTCATTATAATATTATTCAGCGTATCATATGTGTGCTAACCTACAAATATACCTAATAATTACACTTCAAATTTACATTGTTAATTGTTCAATTCAAACAAGTGTTTTTCGAAAAAGCACGTTGTATTAATCTACCTTATACAAGTATTTTTAAAATAAAATGCTTGTAACATTCAGACAACCGTTATCGATATTTATAATCTGTTGTAAAATTTATAATACTACAACAATCTTAAAGAAAAAACCGTGGTAGAATTGCAACAACGGTATTTCCTAAAAAACACTTATGTAAAGTAACTTACCACAACATGATTTTAGAAAAAACCGTTGTCTATACTTTTACTAGTTTTTAAAAAAAATTCGCAATAATTATATGCCACCATTTATTAATTTATACGAGTAACCGATAACTTACACCAAATTAATTTGTGTTTATTAAGATTTGAAATCATCTTTTTCATAGATTTTGGAATTCTTTTACCTATTTGGATTAGACATTACACGAATATTAATAGCGTCAACTAGATTATCATATTGATGAGGACATAACTTGTAGATTAAGTTAAAAATATAACTCGTAATATCTATTTGTTTGTTTTGTAGACTTCATATAGACGTTAATGGCGTTAACTTATGAATATTATGTTGGGTTCCGAAGGCATAAAACGCAGCGGATAAACGTAAATAAAACAAAATTCGAAACCCAAAACAGGATCCATGTATAATTATGGGCAGATTATGGAGATAACGAATCATACCTTTCAAGAGATTAACTTTTACGAACTCAACGGAGATCCTAGCTATCACGCTTTGTGTCTACCTCTCGGAGAAACACCTCTATGGTATCCACACGAGCACCTTCAAGAACGTCTCACGAACTTGACTACGGAATGGATGTACTAGCCTCCTTCTTGACGATCTGAATTGCCTCTGCCTCTCTTTGCTGCTAGGGTTTTCTTAAAAAAACGTTCAAGCCTCTTTAACCTCTCATTATCTATTTATAATGACTGATTAAAAAGGCCCATAATAGCAAAGCCCAACCCTAGTAGGTATTGGATTAAATAATAAAAACGAATTTCTATTATTTAATTAATAACTAAGTCATACTTAATTATTATGGGCAAAAACATTCCTTTTAATTCGAATTTATATTATCTCAATTAAGTCTTACTTAATTATAATAAAATTCAAATAATCATCAATTAATTTAAATCCATAATTTAAATTAACTATTCCATTAAGTGCTCTATTTGTGCGACCCTATAGGCTATTATTTAATTGGCAATAATTTTATTCTCTAATAAAATTATAAACAATGAGCGGTATCTAGTAATACATCATTGTTACCCAATTAAACAATAATTAAATCGTGATTAGATAAAACCTTTCGTGATTAATGTTTTTTCGTGTAATATAATCCCTTTAACCATACATATTATAGATTAAACTCGAGGCATGTATTTAGTCATCCTCTTCAACATTTAATCTGGGTTTACTTGATGCATGAGTAGATTATTGAAACAAATCATTATTTGAGCATGGCCATGCTTTTATAATCTCACTCAATCAAGAGGCCAATAATATCTCTCCTAATTATAGGAGGGTTAAATCCTTTATCTATCATTCATATTTCTCATACGACTCATGATATACCCGATGTCCACTTTTATCATCACCCGATCAAAAGTAACTTTTAATGTAGTCAAAGTATATTAATCCTCGTATAGAAATATAATGATTTCAAGTCAAAGGATCGTTACACCATTATCACTGTGAGTCTTTCTTATGACTTTATTAAACATGAAGAATCTCACTGTGGGTCTGTCCAGTACCATGTACTCTCACATGTACCTATGTATTGACTTCAGTATCCCCATACTTATAACCAATGAGATGTGGTTATCTTGTCAAACAACATACTAGTCTATCTATGTATTATTATTGTCCTATATAATAATACTCGACTAGGGACCTTTAAGAATATGATATATTATATAATCTCAAGTTCAAGTCATGTACTTAAACTATACAATTTGTATCATGATTCTAAGGACATTTATTATGCTAACAAAATATCGCAGTAATTAAGGTCATAATAAATAAATTTATTGAATGATCAACTGACATAAAGATAAAAGAATAATGTATTGCCTCTAGGGCACCTACACTAACAATCTCCCACTTGCACTAGAGCCAATCACCCATATATCTAATACCCATGGAACTAGTGTGACCATCGTGCTTCTGCTGCGACAAGCCTTTGGTCAGTGGGTCTGCAATGTTATCATTTGTGTGCACTTTACATATGTGTATATCACCCCTTTCATTAATCTCTCGAATAAGGTGAAATCTCCTGAGTATATGTTTAGCCCGGGAGTGTGATCTAGGTTCTTTAGCCTGTGCAATGGCTCCATTATTATCGCAGTATAGATCAATGGGATCTGCGATCGATGGAACCACTCCCAAAACAGAAATGAACTTTCGAATCCAAACGGCCTCCTTAGCTGCTTCACAAGCTGCAATGTACTCAGCCTCCATTGTAGAATCAGCTACTGTTTCTTGCTTTGAACTCTTCCAGCTTACAGCACCTCCGTTTAGACAAAACACAAAACCAGACTGTGATACAGTATCATCTCTGTCTGTTTGGAAACTTGCATCGGTGTAACCTTTTACAACGAGTTTCTCTTCTCCTCCATACACCAAGAATGAATCTTTAGTTCTTTTCAGGTACTTAAGAATATTCTTAACTGCCGTCCAGTGACCTTCACCCGGATTAGACTGGTATCTGCTCGTCATGCTCAAAGCATACGAGACATCTGGGCGAGTACATACCATTGCATACATGATAGATCCAATTGCTGAAGCATATGGAACTTTATTCATGTGGTCCTTCTCATCCAATGATTTCGGACATTGGTCCTTAGAGATCGTTATCCCTTGAGACACAGGGACATATCCCCTTTTTGCATTTTGCATTCCAAAACGATGCAAAACCTTATCAATGTATGTGCTCTGACTTAGACCGATCATCCTTCTAGATCTTTCTCTATAGATCCTCATTCCTAGAATGTAGGATGCCTCTCCTAAGTCTTTAATGGAGAAATTGCTCCCTAACCACGTCTTAACAGCCTTTAGAGAAGGTATGTCATTCCCCATTAGTAGTATATCATCAACATATAGTACTATGAATGCCACATAGCTCCCATTTGTTAGTGTAGGTGCCCTAGAGGCAATACATTATTCTTTTATCTTTATGTCAGTTGATCATTCAATAAATGTATTTATTATGACCTTAATTACTGCGATATTTTGTTAGCATAATAAATGTCCTTAGAATCATGATACAAATTGTATAGTTTAAGTACATGACTTGAACTTGAGATTATATAATATATCATATTCTTAAAGGTCCCTAGTCGAGTATTATTATATAGGACAATAATAATACATAGATAGACTAGTATGTTGTTTGACAAGATAACCACATCTCATTGGTTATAAGTATGGGGATACTGAAGTCAATACATAGGTACATGTGAGAGTACATGGTACTGGACAGACCCACAGTGAGATTCTTCATGTTTAATAAAGTCATAAGAAAGACTCACAGTGATAATGGTGTAACGATCCTTTGACTTGAAATCATTATATTTCTATACGAGGATTAATATACTTTGACTACATTAAAAGTTACTTTTGATCGGGTGATGATAAAAGTGGACATCGGGTATATCATGAGTCGTATGAGAAATATGAATGATAGATAAAGGATTTAACCCTCCTATAATTAGGAGAGATATTATTGGCCTCTTGATTGAGTGAGATTATAAAAGCATGGCCATGCTCAAATAATGATTTGTTTCAATAATCTACTCATGCATCAAGTAAACCCAGATTAAATGTTGAAGAGGATGACTAAATACATGCCTCGAGTTTAATCTATAATATGTATGGTTAAAGGGATTATATTACACGGAAAAACATTAATCACGAAAGGTTTTATCTAATCACGATTTAATTATTGTTTAATTGGGTAACAATGATGTATTACTAGATACCGCTCATTGTTTATAATTTTATTAGAGAATAAAATTATTGCCAATTAAATAATAGCCTATAGGGTCGCACAAATAGAGCACTTAATGGAATAGTTAATTTAAATTATGGATTTAAATTAATTGATGATTATTTGAATTTTATTATAATTAAGTAAGACTTAATTGAGATAATATAAATTCGAATTAAAAGGAATGTTTTTGCCCATAATAATTAAGTATGACTTAGTTATTAATTAAATAATAGAAATTCGTTTTTATTATTTAATCCAATACCTACTAGGGTTGGGCTTTGCTATTATGGGCCTTTTTAATCAGTCATTATAAATAGATAATGAGAGGTTAAAGAGGCTTGAACGTTTTTTAAGAAAACCCTAGCAGCAAAGAGAGGCAGAGGCAATTCAGATCGTCAAGAAGGAGGCTAGTACATCCATTCCGTAGTCAAGTTCGTGAGACGTTCTTGAAGGTGCTCGTGTGGATACCATAGAGGTGTTTCTCCGAGAGGTAGACACAAAGCGTGATAGCTAGGATCTCCGTTGAGTTCGTAAAAGTTAATCTCTTGAAAGGTATGATTCGTTATCTCCATAATCTGCCCATAATTATACATGGATCCTGTTTTTGGGTTTCGAATTTTTGTTTTATTTACGTTTATCCGCTGCGTTTTATGCCTTCGGAACCCAACAATGGCATCAGAGCTACGTGTATAAGGGGCTGATTTGGTTACGTGTTTACTGTATTTTTACAAGTATGCATGTGTGATGAGTCTGCCATGATAACAGTTATGTTATATGAGTCTGCCATGATAACAGTTATGTATGCGATCTCTTAAAATATGTATACTGATACACGTTTTTGGTAACTGGGATATGGATCGTGTGTATACTGATACATGCTTCTGGAATAGTATTCTGATACATGTTTTTCTAGTATTCTGATACTGATACATGCTTCTGGAGGTCGAACCGCGTGGTTAGGGTTTCGTTTTTAATTTGTGCTTATGACATATGCTTTACTTATTTATTATTCTTGATTGGATCATGATAAGTGATAAATAGTATGTCATCTTTATATGATCTATCATGTTCTTTAATGGTTACTGAGCATGGTGCATAGTTATGGCCTTAAGACCTTAGTTGTAATGGTTTATTCTTTTGGTTTGTAATAAATACGACTTGCATGTCGTTTTCTATTTGTAGTTGTTTTATCTCGAATGTAACTCGAGTTCTTTTGTAAGTTCATTAGTATAATTCTTAATGTAACATCCTAGAAGGACAAGGGAAAGAGGAGGCATCCTATGGAGGCCAAGGAGACAATGGAAGCAATAGAGAAGACATATGTAATAGTTATTTTTACACCATAGATTGACCTTGATCTTTTCATTAGCCTGAAAAGATCACATAGGATTGGGCCATAACTATTGCACGTTTACTTTACGTACTTTTCATATGATGTATAAATAGTATGTGTAGAGTAGAAAAATGCATGTTTTAATTAGATTAATGATGTATGTATGTATTAGATACATCACCCATGCCATGCCTTTAAACAAGATAAAATCTGTAACGACTCAAGATTTAAAATTAACAAACGATCATGAGATTCTCGTGTTTATGAAACACGAAATAAAATACGAATTTTCTTTATTTCTGACATGGGGCGATTTTGTCAACAACGGGTTCATAGAACTTGTAAGGCTGTGGGTTTTAAGCGAGACCGATGTGACTCCTCCACTACCTGGAAATCAAACCATTGACGAGTATTGATTTGAAGTATTTTATTCAAGGAAAAATTGGGAATCTCTTTATGATGGGATCATGATCGTTCTAAATTAAAATCCCTAAGTAAAAATATTAAGTTTTAATCAGATGCTTTCTAATGAATGAACACTCATTAAATCCTAGATCGATAAGGGGAAGGGCTGTCAGTGGCAGGGGACTCCTATCTATCATGGTGAAATGCGACGAATATAAACGGTTATATTCGGACGTTGTATCATTGGGTCTAACTTAACTGAGTCATCATAATAAGGTGAATATAAACGGTTATATTCAACTATTATGAACTTAGAAGCATAGAGTTTGGTTAAAAATCTATTAGATAGATAAGATCAATTGTTGTTCACCAAATTATCCAAGAATTATATATGATATAATTGACAACTGTTGTCTACCTAAATAATCATGTTTTAAGGATACCAGTGGTTGACTTAGAACATGACGAAATATGGATCTTGGCTCACTAGAAAGATTTATGGGATATACTTTCCGAATTAATAGTTAGGGCTATTAATTTGATAAAAAAAATAGTGGGAGATATATTACGAATATATCATAATCATATGAACATAAAATTTTAACTCAGACAATCTAATGTTTATTTTGCGCTTTTATTATTGTAGATACTGAGTAATGGCAAACAACACAAACACACTATCCGTACGTTCAGTCCTTGAGAAGGACAAGCTGACAGGAGGAAACAACTTCCTAGACTGGCAGAGGAATTTGAGGATTGTCCTCAGGCAGGAGCGCAAGCTTCATGTCATTGATATTCCTCCTCCAGGCCCCCTTCCTGAGGGTGCTACTGCTGATGAACGAGCAGCACGCACAAAGGATGAGAATGATGCAAATGATGTTGCATGTCTTATGTTGGCAACTATGAGTGCTGAGCTTCAAAGACAACATGTGCATATGGATGCATATACTATCAATGAGCACTTGCAAAGCATGTTTGCAAGCCAAACTCGTCAAGAAAGGTTCAACACGAGTAAGTCACTTTTTAATTGCAAACAAGGGGCGAGTGAACCAGTTGGCCCACATGTTCTGAAGATGATTGGTTACATTGAGTACCTTGAAACTTTGGGTTTCCCGATTGGTCCGGAAACTGGTATTGACCTAATCATGAATTCTTTGAACAACAAATTCACTCAGTTTGTTGTGAACTACAATATGAATGAATTTGACAAAACACCTACTGAATTGTTGCATATGTTGAGAACATATGAGACCAACATGAAGACAGCTGAACCTGCTCCCATACTGATGGTAGGAAATAAAGGTAAGGCCAAAGGGAAGGGAAAATGGAAGGGTAAGAAGAAGATTGGATCTGATTCTACAACCAAGCCAAAGTCAGGTCCCAAACAGGCTTTAAAGCCTAAAGGTGGTGTGGCCAAGGGTGAATGTCACTACTGTAAGAAAGATGGTCACTGGAAGAGAAACTGTCCAATTTACTTGGAGGATCTGAAGAAAAAGAAAGCAGTTCAGATTTCTGGATCAGGTATTTATGTTATAGAAGTCAATTTGTCTATTTCTACATCCTGGGTATTTGATACTGGATGTGCTTCTCACATTTGTATAAATGTGCAGGGCCTGCAGAGAAGTAGAACTCTGGCTAAGGGAGAAGTGGACCTAAGAGTAGGCAATGGAGCAAAAGTTGCTGCTTTAGCTGTAGGGACTTATTATTTATCTATGCCCTCTGGGCTTGTTTTAGAACTAGAAGACTGTTTTTACGTGCCTGCGATTCGCAGAAACATTATTTCTGTTTCTTGTTTGGACAAGAAAGGTTTTTCGTTTACAATAAAGAACAACAATTGCTCTTTTGCTTTGAATGATTTAACCTATGGTGTTGCGCGTTTATTTAATGGTTTATATGTTCTTGATTTAGATAACCCTGTCTGTAATATAGAAAACAAACGACTTAAAATAAATGACTCAAATCAAACATACCTCTGGCATTGTCGTCTAGGCCACATAAATGAGAAACGCATATCCAAATTACATAAGAATGGATACTTGGATAAGTTTGATTTTGAATCATACCAAGAATGCGAATCTTGTTTTCTTGGTAAGATGACTAAAGCCCCTTTCACTGGTAAGGGTCAAAGGACCACTAAACGTCTGGAGCTAATACATAGTGATGTATGTGGCCCAATGCGTGTAATGGCTAGAGGAGGCTACTACTACTTCATAACATTTACTGATGATTTCAGTAGATATGGATATGTATATCTTATGAAGAACAAATCCGATTCTTTTGAAAAATTTAAAGAATACAAGGTTGAAGTAGAGAAGCAAATTGGCGGAGATGCAAGTATTAAGATCTTACGATCCGATCGTGGGGGTGAATACTTAAGCACCGAATTTAGAAAGTATTTGAAAGAGTGTGGTATTGTATCGCAACTCACTCCGCCAGGAACACCTCAATGGAATGGAGTTTCAGAGAGGAGAAATCGCACCTTGTTGGACATGGTGCGATCGATGATGAGTCATGCAGATCTTCCAATTAGTTTCTGGGGTTACGCTCTAGAAACAGCGGCTTTCACACTTAATCGTGTTCCTACTAAGAAGGTTCAAAAGACTCCATATGAGATATGGAAAGAGAAACGGTCAGGCATGAACTTTATGAAAGTTTGGGGATGTAAGGCATTTGTGAAACGTCAAGAATCTGACAAGCTTGGACCTAAATCCGAAGAGTGCATTTTTGTAGGATACCCTAATGAAACAAAGGCGTATTATTTTTATAGTCCTTCTGAGCAGAAAGTGTTTATTGCTCGAGATGCTGTCTTCATGGAAAGAGATTTTGTTTCCAAAAGAAACAGTGGGAGAACTATAGATCTCGATGAAGATCGAGAACCGCAAAATAGCATTGAACCTGAAGTGGAACAAGAGCAGAATAATGATAATGCTCAACAAACACAGGTTGTTCGTAGATCTGGTAGATTTCGCCATGAGCCAGAGAGATATGGATTTCTCATGACTCAGTGTGGTGATTTGATGCTCATAGATGAAGATGAGCCTCTCACATACCAAGATGCTATGAACAGTCCAGACTCTAAGAGATGGCTTGAAGCCATGAAATCCGAGATAGATTCCATGTACGAAAACCAAGTATGGACTTTGGTTGATCCACCTGAAGGGGTAAAACCCATAGGGTGCAAATGGGTTTTTAAGAAGAAAAAGGGCATGGATGGAAATGTTCAGACCTATAAAGCTAGGATGGTTGCAAAAGGTTTCAAACAAATTCATGGTATTGACTATGATGAAACTTTCTCACCAGTGGCTATGGTCAAGTCTATAAGGATTTTACATGCCATTGCAGCATTCCATGATTATGAAATCTGGCAAATGGATGTCAAAACAGCCTTCCTTAATGGAAGCCTTGAAGAGGATGTGTACATGACACAACCTGAGGGTTTTGTCGATCCAAGGAATGCTGGCAAGGTATGTAAATTGCGTCGATCCATTTATGGATTGAAGCAATCCTCTAGGAGATGGAATATCCGTTTTGATGAAATAGTCATAGAGTATGGCTTTGTTCAAAACGAAGATGAACCGTGTGTTTACAAGAAGGTTAATGGGAGCTATGTGGCATTCATAGTACTATATGTTGATGATATACTACTAATGGGGAATGACATACCTTCTCTAAAGGCTGTTAAGACGTGGTTAGGGAGCAATTTCTCCATTAAAGACTTAGGAGAGGCATCCTACATTCTAGGAATGAGGATCTATAGAGAAAGATCTAGAAGGATGATCGGTCTAAGTCAGAGCACATACATTGATAAGGTTTTGCATCGTTTTGGAATGCAAAATGCAAAAAGGGGATATGTCCCTGTGTCTCAAGGGATAACGATCTCTAAGGACCAATGTCCGAAATCATTGGATGAGAAGGACCACATGAATAAAGTTCCATATGCTTCAGCAATTGGATCTATCATGTATGCAATGGTATGTACTCGCCCAGATGTCTCGTATGCTTTGAGCATGACGAGCAGATACCAGTCTAATCCGGGTGAAGGTCACTGGACGGCAGTTAAGAATATTCTTAAGTACCTGAAAAGAACTAAAGATTCATTCTTGGTGTATGGAGGAGAAGAGAAACTCGTTGTAAAAGGTTACACCGATGCAAGTTTCCAAACAGACAGAGATGATACTGTATCACAGTCTGGTTTTGTGTTTTGTCTAAACGGAGGTGCTGTAAGCTGGAAGAGTTCAAAGCAAGAAACAGTAGCTGATTCTACAATGGAGGCTGAGTACATTGCAGCTTGTGAAGCAGCTAAGGAGGCCGTTTGGATTCGAAAGTTCATTTCTGTTTTGGGAGTGGTTCCATCGATCGCAGATCCCATTGATCTATACTGCGATAATAATGGAGCCATTGCACAGGCTAAAGAACCTAGATCACACTCCCGGGCTAAACATATACTCAGGAGATTTCACCTTATTCGAGAGATTAATGAAAGGGGTGATATACACATATGTAAAGTGCACACAAATGATAACATTGCAGACCCACTGACCAAAGGCTTGTCGCAGCAGAAGCACGATGGTCACACTAGTTCCATGGGTATTAGATATATGGGTGATTGGCTCTAGTGCAAGTGGGAGATTGTTAGTGTAGGTGCCCTAGAGGCAATACATTATTCTTTTATCTTTATGTCAGTTGATCATTCAATAAATGTATTTATTATGACCTTAATTACTGCGATATTTTGTTAGCATAATAAATGTCCTTAGAATCATGATACAAATTGTATAGTTTAAGTACATGACTTGAACTTGAGATTATATAATATATCATATTCTTAAAGGTCCCTAGTCGAGTATTATTATATAGGACAATAATAATACATAGATAGACTAGTATGTTGTTTGACAAGATAACCACATCTCATTGGTTATAAGTATGGGGATACTGAAGTCAATACATAGGTACATGTGAGAGTACATGGTACTGGACAGACCCACAGTGAGATTCTTCATGTTTAATAAAGTCATAAGAAAGACTCACAGTGATAATGGTGTAACGATCCTTTGACTTGAAATCATTATATTTCTATACGAGGATTAATATACTTTGACTACATTAAAAGTTACTTTTGATCGGGTGATGATAAAAGTGGACATCGGGTATATCATGAGTCGTATGAGAAATATGAATGATAGATAAAGGATTTAACCCTCCTATAATTAGGAGAGATATTATTGGCCTCTTGATTGAGTGAGATTATAAAAGCATGGCCATGCTCAAATAATGATTTGTTTCAATAATCTACTCATGCATCAAGTAAACCCAGATTAAATGTTGAAGAGGATGACTAAATACATGCCTCGAGTTTAATCTATAATATGTATGGTTAAAGGGATTATATTACACGGAAAAACATTAATCACGAAAGGTTTTATCTAATCACGATTTAATTATTGTTTAATTGGGTAACAATGATGTATTACTAGATACCGCTCATTGTTTATAATTTTATTAGAGAATAAAATTATTGCCAATTAAATAATAGCCTATAGGGTCGCACAAATAGAGCACTTAATGGAATAGTTAATTTAAATTATGGATTTAAATTAATTGATGATTATTTGAATTTTATTATAATTAAGTAAGACTTAATTGAGATAATATAAATTCGAATTAAAAGGAATGTTTTTGCCCATAATAATTAAGTATGACTTAGTTATTAATTAAATAATAGAAATTCGTTTTTATTATTTAATCCAATACCTACTAGGGTTGGGCTTTGCTATTATGGGCCTTTTTAATCAGTCATTATAAATAGATAATGAGAGGTTAAAGAGGCTTGAACGTTTTTTAAGAAAACCCTAGCAGCAAAGAGAGGCAGAGGCAATTCAGATCGTCAAGAAGGAGGCTAGTACATCCATTCCGTAGTCAAGTTCGTGAGACGTTCTTGAAGGTGCTCGTGTGGATACCATAGAGGTGTTTCTCCGAGAGGTAGACACAAAGCGTGATAGCTAGGATCTCCGTTGAGTTCGTAAAAGTTAATCTCTTGAAAGGTATGATTCGTTATCTCCATAATCTGCCCATAATTATACATGGATCCTGTTTTTGGGTTTCGAATTTTTGTTTTATTTACGTTTATCCGCTGCGTTTTATGCCTTCGGAACCCAACACCATTAACCTTCTTGTAAACACACGGTTCATCTTCGTTTTGAACAAAGCCATACTCTATGACTATTTCATCAAAACGGATATTCCATCTCCTAGAGGATTGCTTCAATCCATAAATGGATCGACGCAATTTACATACCTTGCCAGCATTCCTTGGATCGACAAAACCCTCAGGTTGTGTCATGTACACATCCTCTTCAAGGCTTCCATTAAGGAAGGCTGTTTTGACATCCATTTGCCAGATTTCATAATCATGGAATGCTGCAATGGCAAGTAAAATCCTTATAGACTTGACCATAGCCACTGGTGAGAAAGTTTCATCATAGTCAATACCATGAATTTGTTTGAAACCTTTTGCAACCAGCCTAGCTTTATAGGTCTGAACATTTCCATCCATGCCCTTTTTCTTCTTAAAAACCCATTTGCACCCTATGGGTTTTACCCCTTCAGGTGGATCAACCAAAGTCCATACTTGGTTTTCGTACATGGAATCTATCTCGGATTTCATGGCTTCAAGCCATCTCTTAGAGTCTGGACTGTTCATAGCATCTTGGTATGTGAGAGGCTCATCTTCATCTATGAGCATCAAATCACCACACTGAGTCATGAGAAATCCATATCTCTCTGGCTCATGGCGAAATCTACCAGATCTACGAACAACCTGTGTTTGTTGAGCATTATCATTATTCTGCTCTTGTTCCACTTCAGGTTCAATGCTATTTTGCGGTTCTCGATCTTCATCGAGATCTATAGTTCTCCCACTGTTTCTTTTGGAAACAAAATCTCTTTCCATGAAGACAGCATCTCGAGCAATAAACACTTTCTGCTCAGAAGGACTATAAAAATAATACGCCTTTGTTTCATTAGGGTATCCTACAAAAATGCACTCTTCGGATTTAGGTCCAAGCTTGTCAGATTCTTGACGTTTCACAAATGCCTTACATCCCCAAACTTTCATAAAGTTCATGCCTGACCGTTTCTCTTTCCATATCTCATATGGAGTCTTTTGAACCTTCTTAGTAGGAACACGGTTAAGTGTGAAAGCTGCTGTTTCTAGAGCGTAACCCCAGAAACTAATTGGAAGATCTGCATGACTCATCATCGATCGCACCATGTCCAATAAGGTGCGATTTCTCCTCTTTGAAACTCCATTCCATTGAGGTGTTCCTGGCGGAGTGAGTTGCGATACAATACCACACTCTTTCAAATACTCTCTAAATTCGGTGCTTAAGTATTCACCCCCACGATCGGATCGTAAGATCTTAATACTTGCATCTCCGCCAATTTGCTTCTCTACTTCAACCTTGTATTCTTTAAATTTTTCAAAAGAATCGGATTTGTTCTTCATAAGATATACATATCCATATCTACTGAAATCATCAGTAAATGTTATGAAGTAGTAGTAGCCTCCTCTAGCCATTACACGCATTGGGCCACATACATCACTATGTATTAGCTCCAGACGTTTAGTGGCCCTTTGACCCTTACCAGTGAAAGGGGCTTTAGTCATCTTACCAAGCAAACAAGATTCGCATTCTTGGTATGATTCAAAATCAAACTTATCCAAGTATCCATCCTTATGTAATTTGGATATGCGTTTCTCATTTATGTGGCCTAGACGACAATGCCAGAGGTATGTTTGATTTGAGTCATTTATTTTAAGTCGTTTGTTTTCTATATTACAGACAGGGTTATCTAAATCAAGAACATATAAACCATTAAATAAACGCGCAACACCATAGGTTAAATCATTCAAAGCAAAAGAGCAACTGTTGTTCTTTATTGTAAACGAAAAACCTTTCTTGTCCAAACAAGAAACAGAAATAATGTTTCTGCGAATCGCAGGCACGTAAAAACAGTCTTCTAGTTCTAAAACAAGCCCAGAGGGCATAGATAAATAATAAGTCCCTACAGCTAAAGCAGCAACTTTTGCTCCATTGCCTACTCTTAGGTCCACTTCTCCCTTAGCCAGAGTTCTACTTCTCTGCAGGCCCTGCACATTTATACAAATGTGAGAAGCACATCCAGTATCAAATACCCAGGATGTAGAAATAGACAAATTGACTTCTATAACATAAATACCTGATCCAGAAATCTGAACTGCTTTCTTTTTCTTCAGATCCTCCAAGTAAATTGGACAGTTTCTCTTCCAGTGACCATCTTTCTTACAGTAGTGACATTCACCCTTGGCCACACCACCTTTAGGCTTTAAAGCCTGTTTGGGACCTGACTTTGGCTTGGTTGTAGAATCAGATCCAATCTTCTTCTTACCCTTCCATTTTCCCTTCCCTTTGGCCTTACCTTTATTTCCCACCATCAGTATGGGAGCAGGTTCAGCTGTCTTCATGTTGGTCTCATATGTTCTCAACATATGCAACAATTCAGTAGGTGTTTTGTCAAATTCATTCATATTGTAGTTCACAACAAACTGAGTGAATTTGTTGTTCAAAGAATTCATGATTAGGTCAATACCAGTTTCCGGACCAATCGGGAAACCCAAAGTTTCAAGGTACTCAATGTAACCAATCATCTTCAGAACATGTGGGCCAACTGGTTCACTCGCCCCTTGTTTGCAATTAAAAAGTGACTTACTCGTGTTGAACCTTTCTTGACGAGTTTGGCTTGCAAACATGCTTTGCAAGTGCTCATTGATAGTATATGCATCCATATGCACATGTTGTCTTTGAAGCTCAGCACTCATAGTTGCCAACATAAGACATGCAACATCATTTGCATCATTCTCATCCTTTGTGCGTGCTGCTCGTTCATCAGCAGTAGCACCCTCAGGAAGGGGGCCTGGAGGAGGAATATCAATGACATGAAGCTTGCGCTCCTGCCTGAGGACAATCCTCAAATTCCTCTGCCAGTCTAGGAAGTTGTTTCCTCCTGTCAGCTTGTCCTTCTCAAGGACTGAACGTACGGATAGTGTGTTTGTGTTGTTTGCCATTACTCAGTATCTACAATAATAAAAGCGCAAAATAAACATTAGATTGTCTGAGTTAAAATTTTATGTTCATATGATTATGATATATTCGTAATATATCTCCCACTATTTTTTTTATCAAATTAATAGCCCTAACTATTAATTCGGAAAGTATATCCCATAAATCTTTCTAGTGAGCCAAGATCCATATTTCGTCATGTTCTAAGTCAACCACTGGTATCCTTAAAACATGATTATTTAGGTAGACAACAGTTGTCAATTATATCATATATAATTCTTGGATAATTTGGTGAACAACAATTGATCTTATCTATCTAATAGATTTTTAACCAAACTCTATGCTTCTAAGTTCATAATAGTTGAATATAACCGTTTATATTCACCTTATTATGATGACTCAGTTAAGTTAGACCCAATGATACAACGTCCGAATATAACCGTTTATATTCGTCGCATTTCACCATGATAGATAGGAGTCCCCTGCCACTGACAGCCCTTCCCCTTATCGATCTAGGATTTAATGAGTGTGCATTCATTGGAAAGCATCTGATTAAAACTTAATATTTTTTACTTAGGGATTTTAATTTAGAACGATCATGATCCCATCATAAAGAGATTCCCAATTTTTCCTTGAATAAAATACTTCAAATCAATACTCGTCAATGGTTTGATTTCCAGGTAGTGGAGGAGTCACATCGGTCTCGCTTAAAACCCACAGCCTTACAAGTTCTATGAACCCGTTGTTGACAAAATCGCCCCATGTCAGAAATAAAGAAAATTCGTATTTTATTCCGTGTTTCATAAACACGAGAATCTCATGATCGTTTGTTAATTTTAAATCTTGAGTCGTTACAGATTTTATCTTGTTTAAAGGCATGGCATGGGTGATGTATCTAATACATACATACATCATTAATCTAATTAAAACATGCATTTTTCTACTCTACACATACTATTTATACATCATATGAAAAGTACGTAAAGTAAACGTGCAATAGTTATGGCCCAATCCTATGTGATCTTTTCAGGCTAATGAAAAGATCAAGGTCAATCTATGGTGTAAAAAATAACTATTACATATGTCTTCTCTATTGCTTCCATTGTCTCCTTGGCCTCCATATGATGCCTCCTCTTTCCCTTGTCCTTCTAGGATGTTACATTAAGAATTATACTAATGAACTTACAAAAGAACTCGAGTTACATTCGAGATAAAACAACTACAAATAGAAAACGACATGCAAGTCGTATTTATTACAAACCAAAAGAATAAACCATTACAACTAAGGTCTTAAGGCCATAACTATGCACCATGCTCAGTAACCATTAAAGAACATGATAGATCATATAAAGATGACATACTATTTATCACTTATCATGATCCAATCAAGAATAATAAATAAGTAAAGCATATGTCATAAGCACAAATTAAAAGCGAGCCCCCCGATGGCGGAAATTTTTGCAAAATCAAGTATCAGAATACTAGAAAAACATGTATCAGAATACTATTCCAGAAGCATGTATCAGTATACACACGATCCATATCCCAGTTACCAAAAACGTGTATCAGTATACATATTTTAAGAGATCGCATACATATGAGTTATGGCAGATCTTAAACATACTAGTATCATCATATAGATCATTAACAGATTCATCATATCATTCATATAACATAACTGTTATCATGGCAGACTCATATAACATAACTGTTATCATGGCAGACTCATCACACATGCATACTTGTAAAAATACAGTAAACACGTAACCAAATCAGCCCCTTATACACGTAGCTCTGATGCCATTGTTGGGTTCCGAAGGCATAAAACGCAGCGGATAAACGTAAATAAAACAAAATTCGAAACCCAAAACAGGATCCATGTATAATTATGGGCAGATTATGGAGATAACGAATCATACCTTTCAAGAGATTAACTTTTACGAACTCAACGGAGATCCTAGCTATCACGCTTTGTGTCTACCTCTCGGAGAAACACCTCTATGGTATCCACACGAGCACCTTCAAGAACGTCTCACGAACTTGACTACGGAATGGATGTACTAGCCTCCTTCTTGACGATCTGAATTGCCTCTGCCTCTCTTTGCTGCTAGGGTTTTCTTAAAAAAATGTTCAAGCCTCTTTAACCTCTCATTATCTATTTATAATGACTGATTAAAAAGGCCCATAATAGCAAAGCCCAACCCTAGTAGGTATTGGATTAAATAATAAAAACGAATTTCTATTATTTAATTAATAACTAAGTCATACTTAATTATTATGGGCAAAAACATTCCTTTTAATTCGAATTTATATTATCTCAATTAAGTCTTACTTAATTATAATAAAATTCAAATAATCATCAATTAATTTAAATCCATAATTTAAATTAACTATTCCATTAAGTGCTCTATTTGTGCGACCCTATAGGCTATTATTTAATTGGCAATAATTTTATTCTCTAATAAAATTATAAACAATGAGCGGTATCTAGTAATACATCATTGTTACCCAATTAAACAATAATTAAATCGTGATTAGATAAAACCTTTCGTGATTAATGTTTTTTCGTGTAATATAATCCCTTTAACCATACATATTATAGATTAAACTCGAGGCATGTATTTAGTCATCCTCTTCAACATTTAATCTGGGTTTACTTGATGCATGAGTAGATTATTGAAACAAATCATTATTTGAGCATGGCCATGCTTTTATAATCTCACTCAATCAAGAGGCCAATAATATCTCTCCTAATTATAGGAGGGTTAAATCCTTTATCTATCATTCATATTTCTCATACGACTCATGATATACCCGATGTCCACTTTTATCATCACCCGATCAAAAGTAACTTTTAATGTAGTCAAAGTATATTAATCCTCGTATAGAAATATAATGATTTCAAGTCAAAGGATCGTTACACCATTATCACTGTGAGTCTTTCTTATGACTTTATTAAACATGAAGAATCTCACTGTGGGTCTGTCCAGTACCATGTACTCTCACATGTACCTATGTATTGACTTCAGTATCCCCATACTTATAACCAATGAGATGTGGTTATCTTGTCAAACAACATACTAGTCTATCTATGTATTATTATTGTCCTATATAATAATACTCGACTAGGGACCTTTAAGAATATGATATATTATATAATCTCAAGTTCAAGTCATGTACTTAAACTATACAATTTGTATCATGATTCTAAGGACATTTATTATGCTAACAAAATATCGCAGTAATTAAGGTCATAATAAATAAATTTATTGAATGATCAACTGACATAAAGATAAAAGAATAATGTATTGCCTCTAGGGCACCTACACTAACATATTACTCATAATAACATATAACAAAAAATAGTTTCATACATATTAAATTGTTGTACGGATATTGATATATATTGATTTTATTCATGTAAAAAAATAATTTAAATTTTTTAAATATATCTTGCATGAAATTATAACAAAAATCTAGTAGAAGGCGTACTTTCTCAAACAAGGTTCCTTCACGATATATCGATTTACAGGATTAATTTTTTAAAATGATTTTTCGACGATCCAACTGTACGGATGTTAAGATATATCGATTTTAGTCATAAGAACAAATTATTAAAAAATTTGAAATTCATTTTGCATGTCAGGATTAGAAAAATCTGGTAAAAGTACCCCTCCCGACAACGAGACTCATTCCCGATTTACAGGATTAATTTTTTAAAATGATTTTTCGACGATCCAACCGTACGGATATTAAGATATATCGATTTTAGTCATCAGAACAAATTATTAAAAAATTTGAAATTCATTTTGCATGTCAGGATTAGAAAAATCTGGTAAAAGTACCCCTCCCGACAACGAGACTCGTTCCCGATTTACAAGATTAATTTTTTAAAATGATTTTTCGATGATCCAACCGTACAGATGTTAAGATATATCGATTTTAGTCATAAGAAAAAATTATTAAAAAATTTGAAATTCATTTTGCATGTCAGGATTAGAAAAATCTTGTAAACCCTCCCAACAACGAGACTCGTTCCCGATTTACAGGATTAATTTTTTAAAATGATTTTTCGATGATCCAACCGTACAGATGTTAAGATATATCGATTTTAGTCATAACAAAAAATTATTAAAAAATTAGAAATTCATTTTGCATGTCAGGATTAGAAAAATCTGGTAAAAGTCCCTCTCCCGACAATGAGACTCGTTCCCGATTTACAGGATTAATTTTTAAAATAATTTTTCGACGATCCAACCATATGGATGTTAAAAATATATCAATTTTAGTCATATGAACAAATTATTAAAAAATTTGAAATTCATCTTGCATGTCAGGATTAGAAAAATCTGGTAAAACTACTCCTTCCGACAACGAGACTCGTTCCCGATTTACAAGATTAATTTTTAAAATGATTTTTTTGACGATCCAACCATACGGATGTTAGGATATATCAGTTTTAGTCATATGAAAAAATTATTAAAAAATTTGAAATTCATTTTGCATGTCAGGATTAAAAAAATCCGGTAAAAGTCCCCTTCTCGACAACGAATATAAAAATATATTAGCTTTTGTCATATTAAAATATTAAAAACATTCAAATTTATTTTATATTATTTTATAAAAATAATTTCTTAAATCTATTTATAAAAAATTTATAAATATACAATATTTATTTATCGAGTTTTCTTGTTATAATTGTTTCCCTCCTTCAACTTTTCATTTCCCCCTTCTTTTCTTTTCAATACCCACTTCCCCCTCCCCGTCCCCCTCCCACTCCCACTCCCATGCCCCATTTCATCTCCTTCTCTGTAAACATAAAACACCAAAGCACACAAATCTAAATCTCTCTCTCTCCCTCCTAACCCTCTCAATCCACCTCTATTTCAAACACTAATTACACTCTGAATGACGAATTAACTTCATAGCGGTCCGCTGTTTGTGCTTCCATTTCTGATCCGTAGGATCTCAGCTGCTTGAAGTGAGTTAGGTTTCATGATTTTTCGTGTTTTCACTTTTTTGAATTTTGGGTTTTAGATGTGTTTGTAAAATCTTTCTGTTATTTTGGGGATTTTTATGTGTGGTGTGAATTTTGGTTCCATTTAGGGTTTCAATTCGACTTCAATTTGGGGTTTTAGTTCGTGTTCAAAACTAAGGCTTTAGGGCTTATTTGTGGATTCAATGGAAGGTGCTTGTCTTTAATTTTGAGGTATCACTCTCTCTCTCTCTCTCTGTCTAACTCTCTCTCTCATTTTAGTTCTTATTTTGTGCTAATTTTAGTTCTTATTTTGTGCGTACAAGTAAGTAAAGGGGATGTGGATGGGAAAATTGAAGCTCAAGAAGAAAATTGAGTGTTTTGATGATTTGTGTAGGTTTGTTTCTGTGTGATTTAAGATGTAAGTGATTTTTTCTTCTCCCACTAGCAGTTTTGTGGGTGTGTCTGTTATGACTTGCTTGAATGCTATATGATAGTTTTGGTAACATCTATGTTATACCTGTCAATTACAGTAACCTGTTTAAAATAATAGGTTCGGGACCAAGGAAATGAATTTCTTTATCGGGCATAAAAATACAATATTTCCATTATGTTGGTTTCCGGAGAAAAATATTATTTTTTAGCGAGGTTATTATTTTATCGATTAATACTTGATCAAGGTTCATCTGTACACACTTGTATTTGGTAAACAGAGAGTTTATAGTTATGTCCTCAATACATTGTTCAGTGTTTTTTGAGTGGTAGGAGTCTGCCTTGTAATATTCATATAAATTGTATATGCAAACAGGTTAAGCTATGGGTGAAAACAAGTCTTGCACCAGGGTCTGGAGTTGTTACCAAGTACTTGCTTCAAAGGTATTACAACTATTCTGTAATAGAGTGTATTTTTCACTGATAATAAATTCCCAGCTTTGAATTGTTTACCTTTCCGTGTTTTAGTGGCCTGCAAGAGTACTTGAACCAGCACGACTTCAACATTGTTGGGTATGGTTGTACGACATGTATAGGAAACTCTGGGGACCTTCATGAATCAGTTACTGCTGCAATTACAGACAATGGTATTGTCTTCTTTTTTCTAATATTTCATTCAATGTCCTCCACTAAAATTAAGAAATGTCAGGGTGCTTTCCATCAATATTTTGCAGTCTTAAGATTTTGATTATTAAAACAATTTTCATATCACCCCATGGTGAAATCATCACTTGTATTGTATCTTATATTATGGTCAAGAGGCTATATTTGTGAAAACATACGGAATTTAAGATTTTATCTTCTTTTTACAAGAGAGTATCATTTTTTATTTCACATCAAGATTGATTATGTTACTATGGATGAATTAGAAGATAATACAACCTGTATTTTAAATATAAGTTACCCTTTTAAACGGAGAAAAAGTATTATACATTGTCCTGAATGAAGGCAACAGTTGTGTGTTGTTAGCTGTCTTGATTTACCTTCTTTTCTTCCATTTTTGTGGACCAGAAAATAATCGATGTACACCTATACTCTGTATATGTATGCTTTCCAGACATTGTAGCTACAACTATTCTTTCCGGAAATAGAAACTTCGAAGGACGTGTTCACCCACTAACAAGAACAAATTATCTTGCTTCGCCTCCATTAGTTGTGGCTTATGCACTAGCCGACACAGTATGCTTCCTTACTTTTTACTTTAATATTATTTGTTTTTCCCCATATAAAATCTGATTAATAATGTGCATGGGAGGGTTCTGCTAAGCTTTTTGTGCTAAAAGATGAAGAGCTTTCAAGCTACCATGTTATGTCATTTTTTCAAATAGCCATATTATTGTCTTTTTCTTTATCCGAGGTTTTTGGAGCTGGGGGATTATGTATTATATTTAGTCAGGTCTTTCCTTTTCGTTGTCTGAACTTCTGATTCCAGCTCAATGCGATGAGCTTACTGTTCACATTGTCCAGCTGACACATACCTTCTGTACATTCTTCTTGTTTGTAATATTAAGCTAGGCCATTTTGTATAGCTATCTGATATTGAATATAAAAATTTAATGTTATGATCAAGAAATTCTTATCATTATATACAATTGCTAAAGTAGTATTAAATTTAATGTTATGTTTCTTTGCCTAGATGGCAGGCTTTGCTCTATACAGAAGATACATATCCCAGTTCAAGAAGATGCTCAATATCATTTCCCGAAAGTTTGTCAGTGCACTTGAACAACGACCAGATCTAGCCAATGTAGTCATGAACACTTCTTCCTGTATGCCTGCCTTCCTTCTGTCCACACAAAATTGCAAATATGAGTTCAATTTTATGCACAAATATTATGTTTTCACTTGAGAAACTGTCCTTAACATGCTAAACTAGGTATGTTTCTAAGCTTACACAAGATAAAATTTGTTCTAGTTAACTAGGTTGAATATCTTTTACTTAAAAAGTGTGTTGATAGTCATATACTGCAGGTGAGAGGGGAAAGGGATAAATTCAGCAGGTGATCTGTTGATAGTCCTGACCAGTAGAGTTGCTACCGATCCACATGTACAGAAAAAACCAGGTGCCAAGTTCTATTTTTCTTAAAACTTATAGATTTTAAATCTCTCTCAAATTACTCTTTCTTATTTAAAAAAATCTAGTGTACATCCCTTTATGATATCTAACAGTATCTAGTGTACATTTAGGTCAATCACATCCAAAAGTTTGTCACAAGGATAAATAATTTTCTATGTAATTATGTTGTATGTAATTATGTTGTAATTATGTAATTATATAATTATGTTGTCGATTTATTTTGAAGATTGTTTTCTCCAGATTGGGAAATTGCCTATCACATGCTGTAATGATATTGCAAGGACAACATAGCTCTTGTGGAAGACATGAAGAGAAGCTGAAAATCCTTGTAGACTCTATATTTTCTTAAATTTGTAGTAGAAATCTTAGACTCATGAAGGCAGTGATATCAATATGCTTTTAGCTTTTGTATAACTATGTTGCTGTGATTTTCGATCATGGATTAACTTTAGAACTTTTGTTTAGATTTGCAAAGTTAATTTCATTTGATTACTTGTTATATTTTGTGTAAGACAACGCTTTTAACAACCAAGCTTCATTAAAATATCATGTCTTTAACACTAAAACAATGCTTTCGAACACAAAACTTTGGTGCAAAATTAACTCTCACAACACTAGTAAACCATTGTCTATATAATATTAAGATATTGTATCAAAGGTATTCATGCAATACGTTTGAACAAATAAACAGTTGTATGTATCTGATCATGCTATGCATTAAAATCCAAAACTGTTGTGTGTAGAAATTTATTACAAGAGTTCTACGAGCTCAATTTCATTTTTGTTGTCTATCTGAATACACAACAACGTTTATACAACAATAAGTGTTGTAGGATTGGTTTTAATGTTATACCTTACACAACGGTTTTCTGAGTTTGTGAGAACCCTTGAGTAATGTCGCTTGTTACAACGAAAACAAGTAAAAAACTGTTGTCTTTTCTGGATGTAATACAACGGGCATAATCCATAATCATTGTCTGTATAATCTCAGACAATGTTTTTTAGCCGTTGTCTGATCCAACTAACAGACGGCGGCTCAATAGTCAACGGAAAAATAGGGTATCAGACAACGGACATAAACCGTTGTTGAAGCTTGTTTTCCTTGTAGTGTTATAACATTAGATTTAAATATTTGATGTGTACAAATCAGGTACTATTGTCATAAAATTATATAAGATAACAATATGATATCGGGTTTTTTTCGGGTTTTCGAGTTCGGATCGGGTTCGGAACAGATTTTAGTTTTCAGGTTGGGTATCGGTTCAATACATCTAAAATCCAAATCAAGATCCAAACTCTTTCGGGTTTGAAGAGAAGATCCAAATCCATATCCAAATTAAAAATATCTTGTTTAAATAAATCCAAATGAATTGGAACAATTCGGATAAAATTTCCATCCCTATCCAAATAAAATCAATACCTTATTATAATGTGTTCATAACAACACCATGCACCCACAAATAAGTTAGTAGAGTTGATCACCACTAGTCTTTTCATAAATTTATTTACATGCTTATTGAAAGTAAGCCAAAAGTATGAAATCTAATACGTGACGCAATTTTATAACATGTCTATGTGGAGGAACCTTCACTACAAGAAAAAAGGCTAAATTCGACTGAAAAAAATCGGTCGAATTTAGCTTAATTTGACCGTGCGCGATTGAATTTAACTAAATTCGATCGATTTTGAATCGATTGTAATAAAGGGAGTCGAATATATAAATTTGGTCGTATTTAACTAAATTCGACCGGACTAATTACTGACCAGATAATTACGACCACTTAAATTCGATCGAAGAAATTTGACCGAGGGTAGTTGAATATAATTTTTCATCTAAAATTTGAAAATCCCTCCCAAATTAATCAATTTTCTGAAAAAAATCAAAAGACCCGCCCAAAATTTAAATTCGACCGTAAATGATTAATAATACAATTCTAAATTCTACTACCTTCGGTCGAATTAGCTAGCACTATTTTAAAAAAAAACTTGCCGAAAACTGAAATTTTTTCAAAATCGGTGAGTTGCTTATATTCTGCTCACATTCCGGAAGCCCCCAATATAAAGAAGAACTCAGTTTTTGCAGCAAGTTACGAACACCATTAAATCTCAACCAAATCAAGCATTTAATATCACAAATTAAAGCTAGAATCACTTACAATATACTACCATTAACCGTACTAACAGATAATTTAAGGACAAGAACAAAACATTCAATCAAAAATTAAACTATAATTTCACTTTATTAATCAAGACCCGATAATGTTATTTTGCAACTAGATGAAATAATTACACAAAAAACAATTCCATAAATAAATGGGGCCACCCGATATTCGCCGTACATTTAAACGTCTGGCAATCTCCGACCAACAAAAGGGCCACTTTCATTCACTTCTCCGTCAAAATCAAAATTGATGTGACGCTCAGCAACAAACCCGATAATTAGCTTCCACCGTCCTTTTTTTACCCAGTCAAAGCTCCGAACCAGTACCCGAGCACTTAGAGCTCTTGCCCGAACCGAAAATTAATGAAAGAGCTGCTTAATTTAGTGAACAGAAGGCTTAGATGGCCATTCCAAAAGATCAAGGTTGGGACTTAAGATCTAAAATGTGTGAGAAATTATAGACATAAATATTGTATGTATGTATGTATAGTTTACAGGTAGGCTGAGAAATAAAAGAACACAGGCGACTCTGTTTGATTTTTTTTATCCATTTTCAATTTTTGGGCTTTCAGTTTGGGCTTTTTATGGGCGTAAGTTTTGGGCTATGAATACTGTCCTCTATTACGATCAACTTTATTTACACTTTATTGTTAAAAATATTAAATTTTACTTTTAATAATTATTTTATGTAAGTGGAACATTCTAACTAAATTAAATTTATGGAAAATAATTTAGATTTAAATAATTAATAATATTCATTAATTAAATAATTAAATTTAGTGAAAATAATTTAGATTTAAATAATTAATAATGAAAGAGCGATAAAGACTCATTGGAGTAAACATGTTTAAGGAGAGAACTACTTCAGAAAATGAAATATTATTCTGGAAACCCACTGCGAAGCGTGTCTTATTAACTAGTTTATAATTAAATTACAAACTCCGATCGTATACAAGCGTAAAACGGAAGTCCAAACATCAATTTACTCCAATCCTAAGTCCTCGAAATTTAATTCTATCCCTATCAAATATTATATGAATTTTGACTAATAAAAACGAGGAAGACGAATAAGATGTATATATAGGATTACAAAACCTTATTTCTTAACCTACAAGTTATCTATATCCAAGTCTGGTCCAAATTATATGCTCATTTATCTAGTTAACTATTAAATTATAATCTTATTCCAAAGTTTTAAATAAAAATAATTTTATTTTGTTTGCCATTTTAAAAGTCAAAAATCAGTTTGACTAGTAAAACTACTTAGTGTTTAGTCCTGAATTGGCATTTCGATTTTTTTTAAAAAACTTAATCGATCCCATTGTATGGATGTCAATAGATATATATATTACTGATATAACCAAAGTTTCGGATCAAAATAATTGTATTTGGTTTGTCATTTTAACAGTCAGGCATCAATTTGACTAATATAGCTAACTAGTGTTTAATCCTGAATTGGTATTTCAATTTTTTTTAAATTATTTTTCAGCGATCCAACCGTATGGATGTCAATAGATATATATATTAGTGATATAACGACACTTTCAGATCAAAATAATTTATTTGGTTTGGTATTTTGAAAGTCAAACATCAGTTTGACTAGTACAACTACCTAGTGTTTTGTCGTGAATTGGTGTTTCGATTTTTTTTTTAAATATTTTTCATCGATCCAACTGTATGGATGTCAATAGATATATATATATATATATATATATATATATATATATATATATATATTAGTGATATAACCAAAGTTTCAGATCAAAATAATTTTATTTGGTTTGGCATTTTAAAAGTCAAACATCAATTTAACTAGTACAACTACCTAGTGTTTAGTCCTGAATTTATGTTTTGATTTTTTTAAAAAATATTTGTAATCGATCCAACCACATGGATGTCAATAGATATATATATTAGTGATATAATAAAAGTTTGAGATCAAAATAATTTTATTTGGTTTGTCATTTTAAAAGGGAGGCATCGGTTTGACTAAAACAGCTAACTAGTGTTTCAATTTTATTAGAAAACAATTTCATCGATTCACCCGCATGGATGTGAATAAATATGTACATTAGTTATATTACTAAAGTTTCAGACCAAAATAATTTTTTTTGGTTTGTCATTTTTACAGTTACGCATTAGTTTGACTAGTACAGCTAAGTAGTGTTTACTCCTGAATTGGTGTTTATCCAACCATATGGATGTCAATAAACATATATAACCAAAGTTTCAGACCAAAATAATTTTATTTGCCACTTTAAAAGTAAAACATCAGTTTGACTAGTACAATTAACTACTCCGTCCGTCCTTTTGATTTGTTATCAAAATGATTGGGCACGGAGATTAAGAAATATGTATAAAATAGTGAAAAAGAGAAAGAAAGGTGGGTGAAGTGGTGGCCCCATTGATTTTTAATGTATAAAAGGGAGATAGTGGGGGTAAAAGTAGTGTGAAAAGGGAAAAAAAAGTGGGAAAGTGGAGGGACCCATTGACTATTTTTGGTATGTTTTGAAATGTAAAGAAATGGATGGGACATCCCAAAATGGAAAGTGTAAAGAAATGAAAAATACAGAGGGAGTAACATCAATTTTATTTTTTGGGCTTTTTTGAAAAATACCCAAATCTAAAAATATTTTTGCAAAAATAATATCATTTTTAAAAAAAAAATCAAAAATACTTGTTAATTTGGAAAAATATTGTTTTTTAATTTTTTTTGCAAAACTACGGTTTTTTGGCGACTCGAATCAACTACATGCAACTTTTGAGGAGTTACTGCAATTACATGCAGCCTTAAATCAACCAAAAAAAAATTAATTTAACTAGTTGCGGTTGATTTTGGTTGATTCCGTATTTTTGCAAAAAAATTCAGAAGATGGTAAAATGGCAAAAAAACTTGGAAAACTTATTTTTTTGGTAAATTCTCTTATTTTTTAACAAATGAAAAAATTCGAAATTCTTTTAACGCACAATTTATTTTTTCAAGATGTAAATTTTTTTATTTGGATAACGTTTATACTCTCCCATATTCATAATTCCAAAACATTCACTAAAATTTAAATAAGTTTTTTTATTAAAAATTAAAATTTTGAAATATCCTAATTACAACTGAATTCCATTGAAATATAACTTCCCAAAGGGCGGGAAATTTCCCTCACTTTTTTTCGAAAATTTAAAAAGTATCGATAAATTTCCCGCCGTTTTGAATTATAAAATTTGACCGAAATCGGTTGAATGTACGAGTTCCAAATAATTGATTTTGTGTGAAAATTCCCTCCACTTTTTTTTAAGGCTATTTTCGATCGTTTTAATTTCAACCGTTTTCGGTTAAAATTGGTTGTAAATATGATCGTTTAAATACGACCATTCGAATTCGACCGAGTCCGGTCGAATTTAGCCGTGTCCAAAGGATTGGACAACCTGCTATCGAATTTAACCCAAGACGAATTTAAATCAGTTGTATTTAACCTTATTTTCTTGTACTGCTTTTTATAATTTCAAAGACAAAACTAGAGATAGAGGATGATGTGTTCAAGTGGATTTTGGAAAAGGCTTGATAGTCAAATTGTGGCAATTGCTCCAAAGTAGTTCAAGTGACGGCATTGTCAGTGACATTATCGCATATATGTACGCTTTGATTCAGCTAACCAACTAAAGGTATAGATTAATAATCTTTTTTGTGATCAACCTACTGTTAATAAATAGAATTATACATTTTTATTTTTTTTACAAGGGTAGCAGGTGTAAAACAACCTTATTACCACTTATCTCTGCAACTATCAATTTTATGTGTACCCTTTGACAGGTTTTCAAGTGATAAATAACTAAGGTACATTAGCCCAATAAATATTTGGCCATATACCAGTGCCATTTATGCTTTCTCTGTTTTCAAGTTTCTAAAATTAATAAATTTAATAAATTTTTAAATAAATGATTCATGTGTGCAAAAAGTATGAGAAGTGGCAATTTAAATTATTTAACAGATGTTGTTAGATTTTTCCAGTTACTCCATTGCATCTAGCTATGTTTAAAAATATATAATCAAGGTGGGTCCGTATAAAAGTGAGACGCTGGTGCATGCCTTCAATTCAACTATTGAACTTCACTGCACAAAAACAAATTTGTTGTTAAAATTTTTACTAGATACAAAAGAATTATATTATATTTTTTCTTAATAAAATAATATCTCTTGTTAATTACAAATAAAAGTGATATTTCAAAAGTACTATAAAAGCCATACTGATATATTTTGCAACTTTTACAAAATATACACCAAAAATTTGAATTATTTTAATAGAACAAAATTAAAAAAAAATTAAGAGGTATAGCATTTTATGTAAAAGTTTGGAAAAGTATTTTTTTTTTTTTGCATTTTAAATTGTAATAAGATCTATTGATATAACTTAATACAATACAAAATAGCTAATTTAATCGGAGATAATGTAACCTCTAAGAATATAATATACTATTATATCTTTTTTTTTATTGAATTTCAAGTACTAATAAATATTTGACCAAATTCATCAAAAAGAATACATTCCTTGTTTGGCTAATTTATAAAAATTCATTATTACTATTTCATTTTATAAATATTCATTTTTGGTGAAAACCTGGTAAAATATATATAACCAAGCTGATGCAAAAGTAGGATATGCTTATAAAATTCAAAAATATTCTTTTAAATAAATTAATATATAAAATCAAATATTTCGATTGTGCACAATATTGCTGGCTTATAAGAAAAAATTGAGATTTAATTTTGTATTATAAAATTTATATATGAAATCAAATATTCAAGTTGTGCACAATATATCCAATTATGGGCATTAAATCAAAGGAGGCTATATATACACGAGCTCACTACTAATGCTGCACATCAAAATTTCTTATCCATCACAAAACTTCCATCCTCTCATTTTCAAGGAAGTAAAATTTTCATCTACCATAGAGGTAATCATGGATCGTAGAAACTTTGTTGGGGAGGCTAAATTTGGAGAAGATTTAGAAGTCAAATTCTTTTTAACAACGTCCACAATGTCCATGTGTACCAGCTGTTGGATGTATGAATCTTCTGTTGTGTAAACTGTGAGTATGAATCAATGTATATGCATATAACAGGTGTTTGTTAACTAGAGAACTGAGTACTTAAACCTGGTGTACAGGTGAATGCCAAGAAAATAGCACTTAACTTCCTACATTATCATCTGACTACAACGTTTATTCCACTACTTTCCTAAAACAGCTGCACTACTATATGACCATATCACACAACTGAAATAAATCAAAACAAATAAATAACAGCTAACAAATAAATAAACAAGTCTATATTATCCCAACATCTTCCTCTCTTTTGTTTGATTTAATATACCTGTGTTTATAAGTATGTCATGTATAAATGGTTTTTGGTGTTTTGGAAGGACGGTCCTATAGATAACACCTTTAGCACAAATCTTCTCACACCTATTAAAACAGACAGTTTCATCATATTTGTCAGGCATTACTTCATATACTTATTTATAAAATATTCTTGTTCCTTAAAGATAATTTACAAATTTAGTGACGAACTTTATTATTGCAGCAAGAAAACTTACCAGTTTCTTGAAATAATAGAAGAGGAGATGTAGTTTTGTCTCATGTAAGTTAGCCTCATTCCTCAAAACTCAAGTTAAGCTGATCTTATGCCTAATTTTTATAATAGGAAATTACCATATAAATGTAGTTAACTCAATTTTTAAAAGTCTACTTATATGTACAGGGTTTTCGTGCATCTTCAATGGGAAGGGGAATTTCGAGTGGATACAGTGGAATGGAGGGAAAACCAAACACATAATTGAAAATAGAAGTCATATATATGACTCTGTTGTGTAAGCAGCACTTAACGACTTGTATTGAAAAAATATATGGACTAATCTGTGATAGCTTGAAGAAAGAGATTAGCCCATTCCTGAACTTGTATATTCAAGTATGCGTTTTACTTTATTTTTTTTTGGTCATGTATAAACTCTTGACAAGTCGTTAGTTAAAAGAGTCTGGATAACTAAGTTATTTTATTTTTATTGGTTGGGATGTTTATTTTAGACTTGGAATGTATGTCCGAATTGGTTGTTGGAATATTGTATGTTAAGACATTTGGTATCAATGTATTTTTATGTTTCTGTTGGATATTTTGGTTGGATGTTGCGTTGTTTGGTATTTTTTTGGTTGTGTAAATGCAATTGGTTCATGTGGCTGTAAAAGAGGACCAGGATGACTTGTAATTTACACCACATTAACATCACAATGGTAAATATAAACCGATGTAAAAAATGTACAAAAGACATCATGTAAAATAATATTAAACAAAAAAGAACTAAAAACCGATGATTTGACATTGGTTCTGAAAAGAAGCTCAATGTATTTTAAGTCAAATAACATCGATAGAGAAATTGGCTGATGTTAAACAAAAAGATTTAACATCGGTTTTATGAAGAACACCCATGTCTTATCCATCATTTCACATCGGGTGGCTAATTTAATCGATGTCTGATCAAACATTTCACATCGGACAACTAATCTAACTGATGTCTGATCTAGCATTTCAAATCGGTTTGTTCGAAAGAATTTTAATAAATGGCTTTTAGAGCTTATAGATTTCATGTTTTAATGGATAAATATCTCACAATATACTCATATTCACCTAAAAATACTGTAATATAAGCTGAAATTTGTTGTAAAGACATCACATTTAATCTTAAAACCGATGTATAGCAATGTAATAAACATCGGTTGTTAACCGATGTCAAAGGCTGATGACATTTAACATCATACGCGAAGACTTCGGTTCAGATTTTTTTAACATTGGTTCTGAACCGATGTCTAATCCCATATTTCTAGTAGTGGGTACTTAGTAGGGTTGCAATCTGACATTCCTGCTTTGTTGAGCACTTTCTTTGCGTACGCAGTTTGCTTGAGCTTGATACAGTCATTCCTCTGCTCCACTTCTATTCCCAAATAATAGGATAGTTTACCCAAATCACTCATCTCAAAAAGATCACCCATCTGCCTTTTAAACTCCTCTACGACTGTTACTTTAGTGCCTGTTACTAAGAGATCGTCGACATAAAATCCAATCACCAACATATCCTCCCCTGTCTTCCTTGTGTAGACTGCGTGTTCATATGGGCATCGAGTAAACCCCAGTTTTTCAAGACTTTTGTTCAACTTAGCATACCAAGCACGAGGTGCTTGGCGTAAGCCATACAAGGCTTTCACTAATTTGTAAACTAGGTGTTCCTTTCCCTTCTTCACAAAACCTTCGGGTTGAGAAACGAAGACTTCCTCTTGTATCTCACCATTTAAGAACGCAGATTTGACGTCCAAGTGGTGTACCTCCTATGAGTTCTTTGCATCCAAGGCTAAAAGTAATCTCACCATTTTAAGGCGGGTGACAGGGGCGAATATCTCCTCAAAATCTCTCCCCTGCTGTTGGACATATCCCTTAGCAACAATCCGTGCTTTATACTTCACGATATTTTCCTCTGTGTCCTTCTTGATTTTATATACCCACTTCAGCCCAATAGCTTTCTGTCCTGTAGGCAGCTCAGTTAACTTCCACGTATTATTTCTTTTGACAACATATATCTCATCTTCCGTAGCTTGCCTCCAACAACGCTCCATTGCAGCTTTTTCAAAACTTGTTGGCTCAACAGTGCCCATAAGCATGAGTTCATCTTCATCCACTTCAATCTCATCAGTGGCATTGTATATTTCTGTTATTGACCTGAAATTTCTGGGCACGTCACTTGTTTCCGTATCTGAACTCGTTGCAGAATTCTCGGTTGTCTCAAAAACACTGTTCTCAGAAGCGCTATTGGTCCCAAATGATTGTTCAGCTTGAGGAGTATGGTGGTCACCATGTTCTTGTTCGTCTCCAGATGCTCTTTCATTCATGTTATATATGACAAACGTGCCTGGATGTTCTCCTGATCTTATTCCAACTTGTTCCCAGTCCCAACCGTGTTCCTCGTCAAAGACTATATCACGACTCACGTGGACACTTTTGTTCACAGGGTCATAAACTCTATACGCCTTTGACCCTGTCTCCTTTCCAAGGTTAATCACTACCTTGCTTCGATCACTGAGCTTGGTCATTCCAGGTTTTGTCAGTTTCATATACGCCAAGCATCCAAAAACTCTTACGTGACCAAGATTTGGTTTCATATCGGACCACGCCTCATAAGGAGTTGCCCCAGAAATGGCTCTAGTAAGTAATCGATTTAGTAAGTAAACCGAGTGACGAACGGCCTCTGCCCAGAATAGAGATGGCATTTTCCTTTCTTTAAGTAGACTACGTGCCATTTCGATAATCGTCCGGTTTCTCCTTACTACCACACCGTTTTGCTACGGTGAATACGGTGTTGTAAGTTGTCTTGTGATTCCTGTTTCTTCATAATATGAATTGAACATCTTAGACGTGAACTCACCCCCTCTGTCCGTCCTGAAGATTTTTATCTTTCTAGTAGTCCCATTTTCGACCTTTACTCTGAATTGCTTGAATGCCTCAAAAGCTTCATCATTATTTTTCAGAAAATATACCCACATCACTCGACTGTAATCGTTGACTATAAGAAGAAATATTGATTTCCAGCTGCTGTTGAAGGCGTAATGGGTCCACATAGATCCCCATAAATAATTTTTAACGGTGCCTTTGCACTGTAAGTCGCTTGACTTGGGAATGAGCCTCTGCTTTATTTTCATTGGAAACACCCTTCACACACTTCATTCTGTAACTTTATTTCGGGTACACTATGAACCATTTTTCCAGTAGTCATTAAACTCATGGCCTTGAAGTTCACATGCCCAAGACGGGCATGCCACAACCATGAGTTCTCATCTTTTTTAGACAATAAATATTTTACACTATCACTGTCAATGATAATTTTATACAGTCTATTGTAAGCACATTTTACCTTCATGATCAACCTTGCTCCTTTGTCATAGACCCACAGATGTTCACCATTTAGTATGACTTTATGTCCCTCCTCAGCAAGTTGTCCAAGGCTTATTATGTTACTACACAGTGAAGGTATGTAGTATACCTTATACTGAATTCTGTTTTCACCATTCTTGCACCTCAGTAACACCGTTCCCTTTCCTTCAATGTGCACGGTGGAACCATCTCCAAAATGGACTTGTCCCCTCACACTTTGGTCCAGCTCCCTGAACTTCGATAATTGGCCCGTCATGTGATTGATGGCGCCGTTATCAAGGTACCAGACATTAGAGTTGTTGGTTTTCCCATCACCCCCTGCATTTAGTTTGGGCATCACTTTCTCCTCATTGATGAGCATTACACTTTCTTTTTCCTCCATTTCTGACAGTAACAAGGCGGGCTCATCATCCTGCATTTGGGTTAGATTTGCCTCTTCCTTTTGTTCTCTTGGTTCACGACCACGCTTTGGTTTCTTACAATCCGCTGCGTAGTGTACGTAGGAAAGATAATTGAAACATCTTACCTTACTTTTGTCATGTACTCCACGCGTAAACTCTCTACTGTCATGACTCCTGTGAACTACAGAGCTTTCTATTGGGTTTTTGCCCTTTCATTTTACCCATTCTTCCCGTGTGAGCAATAGCTTTTCCTCGTCGTTTTCCCTCTTTGACCACTCTTCTGCTGTCAACAGTAGTTGTCCACCTCCAGTCTCAGTTTGTCCCTTGATTTTCTCTTCATGGGCCTTTAAAGATCCAACTGTTTCTTCTACGGTCATATTTCGAGATTCCCAAACTGCTCAATGGTGGAAGCAATTTGAAGGAATTTAGTAGGTACTGCCCTCAGTAGCTTTTTCACAATATAGGTCTCCTATATTTCTTCTCCAAGTGCTCAAATTTTGGTTACCGACCCGTTTGGCTTTAAACAGAAATCATCAAGAGCCTCAGTTTCTTTCATATTCAACGATTCAAACTCAGCCTTAAGAGTTTAGATCCTCACTTTCTTCACACGTTCAGCTCCTAAACACATGGTTTTGACTGCGTCCCACGCCTCCTTTGCTGTCTTTTTCTCTGCCACGACCAACAAGATATCTTCCGGTATACCTTGGTATACGGCAGCCAAAGCCATCTTGTCTGTTTTGTCCGCGACCACCGTCTTTGGATCTTCAGACTCGATAGCAATATAAACCCCATGTGCTTGTATAAATACCTTCATTTTAAGTGACCATGTTGTGTAGTTACCCATGTTCAGCATAGGGTAATTCAAACCGATCGTGCCATCCTTTGTTTTACCTGCATCCATCGTGACCTTCTTGGGCATATACTTTGGCATACATTAATCACAACCCGCTATGATACCAGAATTTTATGTAAACTGTGAGTATGAATCAATGTATATGCATATAACAGGTGTTTGTTTGCAATGTAAAACACAGAAGGAATTAAACTGGACGTTCTGTTATTACTAAAACTAGAGAACTGAGTACTTAAACCTGGTGTACAGGTGAATGCCAAGAAAATAGCACTTAACTTCCTACATTATCTCCTGACTACAACGTTTATTCCAATACTTTCCTAAAACAACTGCACTACTATATGACCAAGTCATATCACACAACTGAAATAAAATCAAAACAAATAAATAACAGCTAAAAAATAAATAAACAAGTCTATATTATCCCAACATCTTCCTCTCTTTTGTTTGATTTAATATACCTGTGTTTATAAGTATGTCATGTATAAATGGTTTTTGGTGTTTTGGAAGGACGGTCCTAGGTATTTATCATCTGTGATAGCATCAATACCGCCATCCTCCACGCAGATTTACCTCAACCTCAAGGTATATATTATTGGTCATAGAAGTTGTCCACAAGTAATTCTAGACATTCCTGGGCACGAATTTATGTCATCCTTACCGATTGATACAATAGAATATGGAGAATGAGTATCTTTTAACCAAAAACCATTTATACATTTTTTTTGTACTTTCAAATGCCTCAATAGGACTTTTTGTTGTACTTTTGTTGGTAAATGCATCCATACTATTAATCATTTGATCAATTTCTTCATTCAACTAAACAGGAAGAACCATGTGTTGGTCATAGAAATAAGAAAGTTAGGACTGATGCATCCCACAGCAAAGTGCAGCTTCCTCAGGACCAAAGTAGAAGTGAAGAACCAAATTTGGAGCCCTGACTTTTATTTTGATCAAAATATTTATAAATAGCATAATAAGATGTATGTTACCCAAGATAGCTACCTTGACTCCATAGTGAGGTGTTTTTTAAACAATTCGAGTGTAATTAGAAACAATTTTATTTTATCATTGTTTATCAATTTTAATTTTTTTAAAATTTTTTTAGAGGCAATAAATTTATTCTAAACTATTATCAGTCCAAGAAATAAATTGGTATCCAAGTATTCAGGC
This sequence comes from Apium graveolens, assembly GCF_009905375.1. Classification (NCBI taxonomy): domain Eukaryota; kingdom Viridiplantae; phylum Streptophyta; class Magnoliopsida; order Apiales; family Apiaceae; genus Apium; species Apium graveolens. The sequence continues at coordinate 12,113,328 of NC_133654.1, read as the reverse complement.
TTACTATAGTTGGTGAGATAACTCAATTGTTCATGTTAATTCTCCAATCAATATATCACAATTATGAGAATACAAATCAAGAGGTAAATATTTCAATGTTTGTCTCTTTTTTACTTTGAAATATATCAATATATATAGTACTAATTAAATTTATACCTTCTTGTACATAGCAGATTCAAAAGAAATTTAAAGATTGAGATGATGATGATGAATATGATGATGATGATGATGATGATGATGATGATGATGCGTACAATGAAGATGATGAGGGTGGACATGACAGTGACCAACAAGGCGACTAGTAAATAGACGAGGAAAATATTTTCTTCGTGATGAACATGGTGATGACGATGCTGGACGGGCTTCTAGGTAAGTTTTAGTTATGATCGAGATGTTCTTTTATATTACCTACTTTGAACTTAAGTTTAGTTATTTTGAAATTATTTTAATGGTTTGGACAAGTTGGTTTAGTTCGTGGACAATGGTTTGGTTGTTATTATAATTATAATAATATAAATTTTTTGAATGGTTTGGTTGTTACTAATCTAAATTGTGATGTGCTTTTTTGTTTTTAGCAATGTTTAATTTGTGACTGATTTTGTATTTGGGTTTTATATATAGGGGGCTGCAAAAAATTGAGATGTGTTGTTAAAAAATTTGCAGTCTAAAACTAAACGCTTAAATTTACCGGAGAGCATAAACCGACCGTTATTTACAATATATAATCCTAGGATACCCGGCTGAACTTATATAAACCCCATTGATTCAAGTAAATCTGACCGAAATCATATTCCTTATAGTCTGTTTTTATTTGGTCGGGTTGCAAATACAGTACGATTTATTTGGTCGGTTTAAAGTTTTTGTCTCTAACCGAATATTTCCCAAATCGACATAATAAACAATCGGATGGGTACAAATTCAATCGATTTATTTTTTGGCACAAGTTATATGACAGTGTCACGTAACTTTGACAGTCAAATAAAGTCAATGTCAATCTTGATCTAATATGATCAAATTTTCCCGTAGTCGATCGTCCCCCAACTATGATTTACTTTTGGGTTTGTAAAACACAGACGGTATTTTGATAAAAAGAACTTATTTTTAGGGCTGATTTTTATTATGTTTGTTGTATTCATTGCCTTAGTTACATGCAAGAGTTACCAAATATGACCTAATCTACTAAATACAAAGTTTATAATTCATTTTGAAACAAATACTTTCCTACTTAAGTGGTTATTTAATTACTGCAATGCATTACTCTCCAAAGAGCATGCTAAAAGATGTATTTAAGCATGTTTCAATGACCAACAAGATACTTTCATGAAAAAAATATATTCATGAACCGTCACTACTAGTTTTGCTAGATATAAAGTAATGGTCCAAATAGAATCATTAACTAATTCTAATGTGCTTATACCAAAACATGCACCTGCAAAGAAATTAGTAAAGTTGATCACCCACTCGTCTTTTCACAAATTTCTTTACATGCTCATTGAAAGTAATCCAAAAATATGAAATCTAATAACCTGCAAAATTTTATAACATGTTCATGTCTAGGAAATTTCTATAATTTCAAAGACAAAACTAGAGATAGAAGGTGATGTGTCCAATTGGAGAAGGCTTGATAGTCCAATTGTGGGAATGGCTCCAAACCCTACTTAAATAAAATTATATAATTTTTGTTTTTATCGGGGTAGCAGGGTAAAACAACCTTATTACCACTTATCTCCCCAACTATCAATTTTATTTCACTACAAGAAAAATAGCATCAAACAATACTTATTAGACAAAAGTCGAAAAGAAAATTGTTGTCCCGAAATAACAGACAATGGTTTTATTTTTTCCTCCAATAACCAACTATTTTATTTTGTCTAATCCCTGATTCATACAACGGTTTTATGAACCGTTGTGAAAAAAATCACAAAAAATTGGAATTTGCACAACAGTTGTAAAAAATTGTTGTCTTCATATGTTTCATACAACGGAACAAGTAATCGTTGTAAAACATGAGACAATGGTTTTAAAAAACTGTAGTTGTTAGACATTTCACACAATAGTTGAGGAAACTGTAGTTAAACAATGCACAACAGTTTGTAAAATATATTGTTTTAATATGATTCATACAACGGAAATATAAAACCCTTCTAAATATGTGACAACGGTTTTATATTGCGGTTATTGTATTCTATTTCACATAATTGGTTGTGTTTGCATTGTGTGTTTGGCATATCAGACAACAGTCTCAGAATTTTTGTCTTTAATCACACAACTATTTTTACCTTATTGTCTATCCAATGTTCAGACAAGTGTTTGCCTATAAAACGCTTGTCTATACTACTGTAAATTTTTTAAAAAAAATTGATAGAAAGTTTGTATCCCCTTCATTACCAAACAACTAATGGATCGGAAAACAAACATCTTAGCCATTTGGAGCAAACATAACAACCATCATGAACAACAAACATCACCAAACAAAAACTTTAAAGTTATACATAACAATAATGAAATATATACAAAAAAATTCAATGTAGTAGAATTTGTTCATCCACATCCCGGATATAACTAGCATCATCATCAAATCATCATCTGGTAAGTTGGGCATAACAAACTCAGACTCAAGCTCTACTTCTACGGATCCCTCATTTTCATCTTCGCTATCATCGTAGTGTTTTCTTTTGAGAAATTTCGACAACACGAAACATAATTTTTCAAGAGGATCGTCGATATAACAGACCTGCTTAACATGTGTTGCCAACATAAATGGATCATTTAAAAAACTAGGCCTATTCAAATTAACCAATGTATATCCTAATTCATCGACCTTGATTCCTCTGTTCATATCCACCCACTTACAGAGAAAAAGAAGGATCCTAAAGCTATTATAGTCCAACTCCCATATAAAATTTATGACACCGTAGTATGTATGTGATATATGCTGAATATTTTTGTCCGTACCCTTCACAATGATTGTATCAGCATCTACACACACTCCACTACACTGAACTTGACGCACATCATCACGATACTTGGTGCTAAATGTAAGCCCATGCACCTTGTAGCAACTGAATGTAGGCACATCATTATTAGGCCCGTCTGCGACCCACCTTATATGTTGCGGTACCTCCTCTCCATGTGGTAAATCTGATGCAATCTGTGAAAAAATAAATTACACATAATTTGCAAGGTTTCTATAAATAACAATGGAGGTAAATGACTTAATATTAACAATTAAGCAAACATAAAACCTTTTCTTTAAACCATTTTGGGAAAGTTTCATTTTGCTTATTTTTTAGCCAGATTTCGTCATTTCCACGTTCCGTAAATTGGTCAATCAAAAATGACAAGTGTTCACTACAATTAAAATGGAAAATATAAAGAATTATGATATGCGTATGGTTATAAATAAACCGTGCATGAAGGATAATAAAAATACTTACTCAAAATATGGCAGAACATCCGTACTATTTATTAGGACACATAAATGCACAAGGTGCAAATCTCTGGTGCTCGGGGTGATCATTGTTGCCCCATATAGTGGTCTGCTTATTGCATCCTTTGTACGCCGGCTATTTTCAGGAACTTTGACAGTCGATTCCTCAAAGTTAACAAAACACTCAACTGCCTCCTGCGCAATATATGCCTCAGTAATACAACCCTCGGCCCGAGCCCTGTTCCTTACATATCCTTTAAATATTTTCATGTACATTTCGAACGGATACAATCACCTAAGAAAAATTGGCCCGCATAGCTCAACTCTCGCACAAGATGAATCGAAAGGTGAATCATTATGTCAAACAAGGAGGGGAAAACATTTTCAAGTTGGCATAAAGTTATAACTATTTGGGACTGCATTTTTTCAAATTTATCTGGCTTCAATAACTTTTCTACAAATGGCCTTAAAAAGAGACAAAATCTAAGAATGGTGTCCTGCCCTTTTAATGTAGTGAAGATCAAATTGCAATTGGGAGTATTTGATGCAAAATCATATGGCAGTCATGGGATTTCATTCTGGTGAGTCGGAGAGTTTCCATCGATACCAAGCTTCTAGTATTAGAACAAAATCTCCATCAAGCAACTTCATTCCCAAAAAAGATGAGCAAATAGTTTTTTCCAGAATGTGCCAAATTCCAAGATGCCAGTGGTAATTTCTCCTTCTTTCCGGCCGTTTTGGGCCTCAAATTCAATCTTATTCCCATTGCATCCATGTCAAGACGAACATATGCCGTGTCTTTTGTCTTTTTTGGTATATTTAGCAAGGTACCTAACAAAGCTTCACATATGTTTTTCTCAATATGCTTGACATCGAGAATATGCCTCACCGGCAAGAACTTCCAGTACTCGAGTTGAAAAAATATGGAAAGCTTCTTCCAAACTGGTCGAGGATCTCCTTTTTTGCGTCCGGGTTTTCAATTGTGTCATACCATAGATATGTCCTTGTAGATGTTGTATTCTTTGAAACACTCCATCCCATGTTAAAGGTATAGGTGCAGAACCCTTCTCAATAGTGTTATCAAAAGCCGCTTTCTATTTTCTATATGGGTGGTCACGTGGCAACCACCTTCGATACCTCATAACTACTGTCTTTCGGTAATTAGGTAGTCTAGTAGCTTTTGTTTGATCAACACATACCACACAACCGTTATAGCATTTCACAATGTTTCCCAACAAGCTACCTAAGACAGGATAGTCGCTGATTGTCCATAATAATATTCCTCTCAGTACAAAGGACTCGCGCTTATATTCATCATACACTTGCTTTCCATGCCATAATTTCTGCAAAATCTTCTATCAATGGTTGAAGAAATACATCAATATCATTTTTGGGCTGTATCGGTCCGAATATCAATAAACATAGCATTATATACTTCCTTTTCATAAATAGCCATGGTGGAAGATTTTTAATTGATAGCAACACATGCCAAGAGGAGTGATCGGTTCCTTTTCCATGGAATGGATTAAACCCATAAGATGATAAAGCCATCCGCAGGTTTCTAGAATCAGAAGCAAATTCAGGCCACTTCTCATCAACTTTTTTCCATGTTTTTGAATCTGTCGGATGATGAATTTTATTATCCTTTACTCTCTCCGTGTGGTGCCAAGTCAGGTCATTTGCCGTTTGAGGCGAATTGAACAAATTTCTCAATCTCGGTAATAGAGGAAAAGACAAAGAACTTTGGCTGGAATGCCTTCAATTTCATCTCCATTTTTGTTCTTCTTCCATCTAGAGGCTTGACAAATGCCACAGCTGGTCTCGTCTTCATTTATCTCACCACGATATAAAAGACAGTCATTCAGACAAACATGTATTTTTTCATACTCCATTCCTAAAGAACACAAGATTTTCTTAGCCTCACTAAAAGAAGAAGGAAGGGAGTTACCTTCTAGAAGCATTGTCCCAACTACAAGTAGCATTTAAGAGAAACACGAATCAGACATTTCAAATTTTGCTTTTAAGTTGTACAATTTCACTAAAGCCTTCATCTTAGTAAATCCTGGATATCCGGGATATAGCTGTTCATTTTCATATTATAGATGGTTGAAGAAATCTGAGGAATCTAGAGACGCATCATCGTCGCCATCTGTTTCTATGGGGATTTGTTCCACTGATTGGGGATTATCGGTTTGTTCTCTATCATTCTCTCCATGCCAAAACCAACATGTGTAGGTCTCATCGATACCATATTGGAAAAGATGGTCTTTTACTTTTTGAGCTTTCTATGATTTATTGTGTGCACATTGTACACATGGACAACTAATTTTGTTTACATCACGCCCATGCTCTAACGCGAACCTCAACAATTCTTCTGCACCTAGTTTAAATTCTTGTGTTCTTCTATCAGCCCTCAACCATGATCTATCCATACTCTAATATAGACAACAAAACCTAACACTTCAAATTTTAACAAATATCAAAATTATGTTCACCAAATAAATAAAGAAGTTCCACCAAATAAACACAAGTTGGATATGAGGACATTGAAACATAACACCAACTAAATTGCGGTAGTTACGAATAAACTATTTTCTTAAAATTGTGGTATTGTATTCGGTTACTTACATAAGTTTGTTATACTAATGGAGAAAAAACCAGGACCTAATCTTACCATCGTATGTTCGAACACATTTCAAAATACCAAAGATTAACTTTTCGCACCTGTTATCCAAATTTATGCAAACAAATTTCAAAATACCTATTTTTTTAGTACCTAATCTCAAAATTTCAAAGTTTCAAAGTTTGGGGGAATTTATGAACCCTAATTTCATCCTAATTTCATCCTAATTTCATGAAAATAGTGAGAATACCTCGCAGAGATGACACAAACTCTTCCTTGCAGAGATGAAATGACGGAGATGAAATTAGGTCTTCCTTGTAGAGTTGAAATTAGCTCTTCCTTGCAGAGATGAAATGACAGAGATGGAGGCAGGGGAAGAAATGAAGAAATGGAGATTGATTCACACAAAGATTAACTTGGCATGTAATTATTAAATGAAGAAGTAAAATTGACTCGTTAAAACTCGTTAATTAGTTTTTTACAGTTCGATAATTAAATAATATTGGCTCGTTAAAACTCATTAATTATTTTTTTAGAATTTGATAATTAAGTAATATTGGTTCACTAAAACTCGTCAATTATCTAATATAGTTCCTTAAATACATATCAATAGTAAAACTTTGCTATTTCAAAATAAATATTTGTTAAAATTTTATTAATATCGTTATATTAGATTTTTTTATAGTTTTCAGTTCGCCAAATAATTAAATATATGTTAAAACTCATTAATTCTGAAATAATGGTTCGTTAAATTAAATATTATCGTAGTATTGCTTCATTAAATATTAATTTTAACTACACAACGTTGAAACGGTACTAATAAACCATTGTACTCATATTCTTTCTACAACGGTTTTTGAAAATGAAGTCTCCGAGATGTTGTGTGAATAAAAGTGGTACAACGGTTCAATCATCATAAGTCATTGGCTATCTGAGAAACTGGTGTCTGACAACTTATCACACAGTGATTAACACAAATAATCATATTTTAAAATTATAACATTTTGAAACTGTTGTATGACTGCCTTTAGTATAACGATTATGTAAGCATAAACTGTTGTCTATGTAAAAAACCGTTGTCTGACTTTTTATTATACAATAGTAGTAGAGAAATTATCAATTTTTTGACATTGACCAAAATTTAATCCAACAAATTAATTACGGATGACACATATTTAATGAAAAAGTATAATTTAGAAATATTCTACTGTAAATATATGTTTTAACGGACAAGTTAGACATGTTTTATGATTTTATGAATATAGGACATGGTTAGCGAACTGTGATGTGAAATCGTAACATACCCATATTAATACACCATGTAAGTATTGTGAAATTGTGTAAGTATTTCCGAGAGGTATTTAAATCTTCATTAGTATATGAACATGTTATTCATCAATGTCATAAAAGTTCAAAGCATATTGTTCCAATTATACTATCAATTGATTACTCCAACATATAAATTACGGATGATACCTATTTACTAAAAAAGTATAATGTAGAAATATTCAACTCTAATTATATATTTTAGAGAATAAGTTAGACATGTTTTATGATATTGTGAATATAGGAATGGTTAGTGAACTGTGATGTGAAATAGTGACATACCTTATAAGCAATATTAATACACCATATAAGTATTGTGAAAAAATTATGTATACGAGATGTATTTAAATCTTGATTAGTATATGAAACCGTTATTCATCAATGCCATATAAGTACAAAGCACATTGTATGAATTATACCATTAATTGATTACTCCAACATATAAATTACGGATGATACATATTTAATGAAAAATTTTAGTGTAGATATATTCTCCTCTAATTATATGTTTTAGCGAATAAGTTAGACATGTTTTATGATATTGTGAACACAGTACATGGTTAGCGAACTGTGATGTGAAATCGTGACATACCGTATAAGTAATATTAGTACACCATGTAAGTATTATGAAAAAATTTTGTATCTATTTAAGAGATGTATTTAAATCTTGATTAGTATATGAACACGTTATTCATCAATGCCATATAAGTTCAAAGCATATTGTGCCAATTATACCATTAATTGATTCTTTTAATTATATGTAGTTCGATTTGATAAATAATATTTGGTAATCAATATGATTAGTAATATCGAAAAAAATAATATTTAGACTCATTTATGTCATTTTTCACCTTTACTAATTTTAACGTTTTTTGTAAGAATATTAAATTTATTTTTTTAAAAATCAATTTTTCCGAATAATGTCATTTTAACTTGGTTAACTTATAATTTAACTAAAAATTATAATTCTTTTATTTTTTATTCAAAATATTAGTTTTTTAATTATATTTCATATTTAAAATATTTTTGTTTAAAATTTTAACTAATTTTTTCCCCAATTCTTCTTCCCTCCGTGTTATTCCCCCTAAACCAGAATTAATTCAAAATTTACCCATTCTCCCCCAAGGCCCTCAATTAGGTCGACCCTTCCCCATGTACTCAATTAGTCATTTTCTATTGTCTCTCTCTCTCATTTTCCATTCTCTCTCGTTTCCAATTAGGTAACCTCTCTCTCCCCCCTCATATTTCTGGTTTTAGTCTCTCATCTTTTATCTCATTTTTTTTCTGTGTTCTTTTAATTTTTTGATGAAAGTTTTTGTAATATGCATGCAACTCGTTGTGGGTTTCGTTATTTTGGTGGGTTTAGGGATTTGAGTCTGTTTATGGTTTATGAGTCTTGAATCTTTTTGTGTGTTTTCTGATTTTTAGTATGCATGTGTGCCTCAATTTTCTATTTGTGTGTTTTATATGTATGCTCTATCGGTAGGTTTTGTGTGTGGGTCTTATATGTATGCTCTATTTGTGGATTTCATTTGTGGGTTTTATATGCATGCTCTATTTATGGGTATCATGTTTTTATTTTGGGTATTTGTAATTTTCTAGTATGCAGGAGAATACTATTCTTGTATGATTTTCAGTATGCATGTGCCTCAATTAGTATACTCTCTTTGTAATTTTCTATTTGGGTTTTATAGTGTTCCGTTAAGATATTTTAATATATACTTTATTACTACAGATTATGGCCCCTTTAAACAAAATCAAGAGGATAAAATATGCTCCTAATGCACGAGCAGCCAAGTTACATATCACGGTACCAAAAAAGAATTAGTCGATGGAGACACATTCTAGCACAAGCAATTCTTCCCCTATATCTGTTAAAAAGCAAGCTATTTCAAGCAACATGCAAAAGCAACTGACAGAGAAAAGGAAGCGAGTGACTAAGAAGCCACCACCAAACAAGAGAGAAGGACTTCAGTTATTGAGACGTGGGCCTGTGACAATGCATAGAATTGTCAGACGGAAGATTTTGGGCATAAAAAATGAGGTGTTATTCAATAGGAAAAGTGATCTGTATGATAATGCAGCTACGGAGATGCAATTTTAAATTGGGGTTCTTGCAAGAACTAAGCCCCAATTATGTATTCCTCGTGGAAGTTAGTTCCGAAAGAAACAAAAAATAAGATATGGGATTGTATGAAGGTACAAAATTTTATCTCACTACTTAAATATATACAACTACACTATATGTACAAAGCTAGTTACTCATAATTTTTTTTATAAATTGTTACTCATACAGATGGCGTTTGAAGTACCCTCTTCAGCGCAAAATTTGGTGTCAACACTAGTACAAAAAGTAACGTAGTTTTTGCGTCGGTTCTTTAAAGAACCGACGACTAAATGTATTTCCTGCGTCGGTTGCAAGATTGACCGACGCCAATAGGTATATGTGCACGGCATTTGGTGTCAGTTATTAATTTAACCGACGCTAAAGTGTTAATAGCGTCGGTTCTGTAAGTAACTGTCGCTTAAAAGTATTTTTAGCATCGCTGTTTACAACCGACGCTAAAATGTATGCTTTGTGCTACGGGCTTCTAGTTGGCCGACGCTATAAATTTCTGCTTTATGCTGCGGGCTTGAATTTAACCGACGCTGAAGGTGTTCTTTTAAATTTTTTATTTTTGTATAATTATTTTTTAATCACATATTTATCTATTTATCATATGTATCTCACATTCTTTTTTAATTTCAGTTATGATAAGACTGAATAGTGTTTTCATCATTTTGGAAGACGATTTCAATGAAGTCATGAAGCTCTATTCCCACGACAGAGGTACCTATAATAGCTGGTCCAGGAGGAGATGTATCCTTGATTGAATCTAGCTTGAAGACCCCGTAAATGTTAAAATAGTCTACAAGTTTCACTGAGGTGCTTGGGTTTTTGTATACAACCTTGTTAATTGCATAACAGAGCTTTTCTTTGATTATAGGTGTTGAATTTGTAAGCACAAGTGTCCTGACTATTGGTATGGTTCCATGGTGATATGATACCTGAGGGTTGGGTCGCACTGCATTAGCAGTCAAATTCCACCTTGACAGGATTAAGCAAGTTAGAATGCATGTTCCGAAAATGAAGGCATAGATTTAAAACGCCGTATGAGGGAAAAAAGAGATATTACCACAGAGTCTGAGCTTGTTTCATAGACCAGTGAATATGATATGTAGGACCAACTGGCAAAGGTTAAGAGGCAGGTGTACTTGAACCAGAATAATGAAGAATTGCAGTGGCAGTAAGAATAGGCTTCGTAAAACGAGATAAAGCAACTATAAAGTAGTCCTTCACTGTTCCCTGCAAAGTGATCATTACAGCAAAAGACTGGCCAACATGGATGTCAACAGATTCATATGGTTCCTGCATGGTATGTGATCCTTCAATCTCTATTAATTTCAACTGATGGCCCTGAATCCTAAAATTGATCGAGGTTGTTAAGCCCAAATTTGACACCCTAAACAAATACTGTTTCCCTGGAAAACAAACAAAGTTGAATCATTTATTATATGAATTTCCCTTCTGGCAAATTCTAGACTAATAAAGGAATCGGTTTATGAAGTTCAATGCTCAGAATTTTGAAAACATAGGAGGCAGTTACCTTTTTCACCGGTGAAGACATTATTACGAGGAAGACCATTTATAAGCAGACCATCAAGAAAAGCATTGGGTTTCCAGTGTTAAGTTTTATTGTAAAACCTAGTGCATAAGATGTGCAAAGATGTGGTAGTTAGTACTGGTTATATCAGCTAATTTACTTTCAAGATGAAGAGTATTCAAATTTCTTTAACAAGTATCATGCAACTTAACTCAATTATATTAACAAGCATCTGAAAGAAGTGTATATAGAGTATGACTACCAACCCTATGATCAGAATTCCACCAATCATTAACAAGTACATTGAACTCCTTGGCAGGTTTAAGATATGGAACAAATATCACAGCCCATGCACGTAGAATTAACGCCCCGAAACCACCTACAGCCCTATGCATCAAAGTTGATGGGAAATACGAGTAGGTTCCAATCTGATCTTTCATATGCATCTTGTAAGTCCAGTTGGAATTTGGAGGAATAGGGCAGTTTGTTCCGAGCACACCATCTTGCCACGAGACCTTCCTCTATTTTATTCCGTTCCTGTTTGCCATCAGAAACCATATTAAACACAAAGTTCAAGTAAAACACAACTTAACTCAAAAATGTGGAATAGCCCACCTGCATATTCCTCGCATCAAGTTATAATGTTAAATAATATAAAAAGAAAACTTCTAAAGAGAATAATAAATATATCATTTGTTCACCAGCACAGATTTAGTTTTACCCCAAAGCATCTCATGTTAATGGAGTTGACTTAAACCTTATTCCATTTACGAGCACTGATGATAACTTATCCATGTTTTAAAAAGAATACATCACTACATCAGTACTTAGAGCAAAGAATGCAAAATCGAAAATTTAGGATATTTTTCTTGATAAACCTGATTTTTTATACATTACTAAGGTTTCATCCATAAAGACATGATCAAATTTCCCTTCAAAGGCCTAATTAATCGTTTACTTACATGAGTATTTGAACAGAGTTAAACTATTCAACACTAAAGAAAGACACTGTACACATAACTGAAAGCATCAGAGCATAGCATAAAGAAAGAAGGCAAACAATTGCTAAAGTTAAAAAACTACCAAAAATAATATTTTTTTTTGTTTTTTTATATCGAAATGTTAAATAAAATAAAAGTAATAATATTTCTATGTTGTTGATATTCACACAATATTGATTTTTCTTTACTCTGTTTCAAAAATAAATGTCCACTTTTATGAAAAAAATTGTTTCAAATTAGTTGGCTACTTCAAATTTTCAATTAATTTTCAAACACTAATCTCTAGTTTTATTTTCCAAAATCTATTCCATGTCACACATCTTCAATTTATATTATTTATATTTTTAATATCAACTTTGTTTCACAAAATATATTTTTTTAATACAATGTTTTTATTGGGTATTTAATACAATTAAAATTGATACAAGTATTACCTTTATATAAACATTGACTTTCTTAATATACGGAATTTTATGTAACTCAAACTTTAAATTTTTTTATGAAGAAAAAAATAATGATTAATCTCAAAATAATCAATCAAAAAACATAATTAAAAGAAGAGTAAAATAAGTTTTAAAAATTATAAAAAAGGAAAAAAGAGGGTGAAATAGTGAGGATGTCCTCTTTTGTAAGCAGGAAATAAGTGAGAAAGCAAAAGACAGTAAAAAGTATGATGAGCATGTTCATTTCGTGGGGCCTAGTGGATATTATGCAAATAGGGCTAAGTGGTGCGTGGATGACCCCATCAGTCTTTGGATGATTCGGAATGCATCGATGAATCAATTTTGTCGAGTCAGCACGAAGTTATGATTGGCTTAGAGCACGTGTGAACAAGAAGGAGGGTTGAGGTTATTACTTCCCAAATTTGCAGACCAAGGAAGTCTTTGCAAAAATGGTAAATCTACTTACTTTTTTATGCATAATTCTGTCTTATATATGAGAGGTCATGTGAGTCTAGGACACATTAAAGAGTGCTGTAATTCAATTTTTGAAGTCTAACTGTGATTTAAGTTCTGCCAAGTAAATGACCTATGTATCTAAAATGGATATATTACATTCAGCTGTGACTTAAATCATTCTCGTGACAACATTCAACTGCACACGAGGCATCATGGTTAGCTGGTTCTATCTAATTAATTCGCAAATCAATTTGAGTTCCTCAACTATATATCTCATTCATTTTAATGTCCTTCATTTTACAGTCGCTTGGTATCATCCCTGTCACTTCCTCCTGATGGTTGGTTTTGTCATTGTTTAAAACAGGGAGAATTGCAGAGGAAAGTTTCAGATGGTTCATGGACTCCACAAGGCCATGATGACATATTATCGCGTGCACTTGGTCGTAAAGAACATGGCGGACGTGTTAGAGGGGTTGGAGGAGGAGTCAAAATTAAATAAGTATTTGGATCAGGGAAGTCCAAATAGAGTGGGGTCCTATCGGTGGATGAGTTGGTTCCAATCACACAAGAAATCACCAAAAAAGTTCAAACGGAGTATGATGAAAAGATGAATGAAATGATGAATTTGAAACTTCAAGTAATTTTTAATCATTTGAAGCAGGTGGGTTTGTCCATCCCGGAGGATAATCTTTTCAATGATATTGGTATTCCTAAAAATGAAACTGTTCGAAGCAGTTGCCAGTCGGTGAATCCACAAGATCATATCTCAAATATCAAGGTACTTTTGCATAAATATTTAGCTCATGGCCTTTAATTTATTTCTTATTTAAATAATGGCTACCTGTTTAGATTATAGACTATATAATGTATTAATATTTTTATTTTTGTATACTGCAGACACCAACACTTTGTCATCTTTGGATGATACATGTGGAAAAAGGAAGAGTTGTTGTGGCTAGGGGGACTATTTTTCCCTCAAATAGTCAGGGGAAATTAAGATTCAAAATAATCCAATTATGCCTAACAATGTCAGAGAATCTGTTGATGTTGTTGTACCGGAATTTCAACTCATTCCCCTTCCAGTTCCATGTAACGAACTTGAAACTATAGGAAATACAGCGGGTAGTTTCCTTCAATGGCCAACATGGATGTAAAGAGATTCATATGGTTCCCGCATGGTATGTGATCCTTCAATCTCTATTAGTTTCAACTGATGGCCCTGAATCCTAAAATTGATCGAGGTTGTTAAGCCCAAACTTGACACCCTAAACAAATACCATTTCCCTGGAAAACAAACAAAGTTGAATTATTTATTGTATGAATTTCGATTCTGGCAAATTCTAGACTAATAAAGGAATCGGTTTATGAAGTTCAATGCTCAAAATTTTGAAAACATAGGAGGCAGTTACCTTTTTCACAGGTGAAGACATTATTACGAGGAAGACCATTTATAAGTAGACCATCAAGAAAAGGCATTGGGTTTCTAGTGTTATGTTTTTGTTGTAAAACCTAGTGCATAAGATGTGCAATAAGATGTGGTACTTAGTAATGGTTATATCAGCTAATTTACTTTCAGGATGAAGAGTATTCAAATTTCTTTAACAAGTATCATGCAACTTAACTCAATTATATTAACAAGCATCTGAAAGAAGTGTATATAGAGTATGACTACCAACCCTGTGATCAGAATTCCACCAATCATTAACAAGTACATTGAACTCCTCGGCAGGTTTAAGATATGGAACAAATATCACAGCCCTTGCACGTAGAATTAACGCCCTGAAACCACCTACATCCCTACGCATCAAAGTTGATGGGAAATACGAGTAGGTTCCAATCTGATCTTTCATATGCATCTTGTAAGTCCAGTTGGAATTTAGAGGAATAGGGCAGTTTATTCCGAGCACACCATCTTGCCACGAGACCTTCCTCTGTTTTATTCCGTTCCTGTTTGCCATCAGAAACCTTATTAAACACAAAGTTCAAGTAAAACACAACTTAACTCAAAAATGTGGAATAGCCCACCTGCATATTCCTCGCATCAAGTTATAATGTTAAATAATATAAAAAGAAAACCTCTAAAAAGAATGATAAATATATAATTTGTCCACCAGCACCGATTTAGTTTTTCCCCAAAGCATCTCATGTTAATGGAGTTGACTTAAATCAACAGTTTATCCCTAGTACAAATAAATGTGGGAGATAATTCTCGGTGGATAATTTTCTTTCAAATCTTATTCCATTTACGAGCACTGATGATAACTTATCCATGTTTTAAACATAATACATCACTACATCAGTACTTAGTGCAAAGAATGCAAAATCGGAAATTTAGGATATTTTACTTTGATAAACCTGATTTTCTATACATTACTAAGGTTTCATCCATAAAGACATGATCAAATTTCCCTTTAAAGGCCTAATTAATCATTTACTTACATGAGTATTTGAACAGAATTAAACTATTCAACAGTAAAAAAGAAAGACACTGTACACGTAACTGAAAGCATCAGAGCATAGCATAAAGAAAGAACACAAACAATTGCTAAAGTTAAAAGACTGCCAAAAATAATATTTTTTTTTGTTTTATTATATCGAAATGTTAAATAAAATAAAAGTAATAATATTTCTATGTTGTTCATATTCACATAATATTGAATTTTCTTTACTCTGTTTCATAAATAAATGTCCACTTTTATGAAAAAAAATTGTTGCAAATTAGTTGGCTACTTCAACTTTTCAATTAATTTTCAAACACTAATCTCTAGTTTTATTTTCCAAAATCTATTCCATGTCACACATCTTCAATTTATATTATTTATATTTTTAATATCAACTTTATTTCACAAAATATATTTTTTATTGGGTATTTAATACAATTAAAATTGATACAAGTATTACTTTTATATAAACATTGACTTTCTTATTATACGGAATTTTATGTAACTCAAACTTTAAATTTTTTTATGAAGAAAAAAATAATGATTAATCTCAAAATAATCAATCAAAAAACATAATTAAAAGAAGAGTAAAATAAGTTTTAAAAATTATGAGAAAGGAAAAAAGAGGGTGAAATAGTGAGGATGTCGTCTTTTGTAAGCAGGAAATAAGTGAGAAAGCAAAAGACAGTAAAAAGCATGATGAGCATGTTCATTTCATGGGGCCTAGTGGATATTATGCAAATAGGATGAAGTTATGATTGGCTTAGAGCACGTGTGAACAAGAAGGAGGGTTGAGGTTATTAGTTCCAAAATTTGAAGACCAAGGAAGTCTTTGCAAAAATGGTAAATCTACTTACTTTTTTATGCATAATTATGTCTTATATATGAGAGGTCCTGTGAGTCTAGGACATATTAAAGAGTGCTGTAATTCAATTTTTGAAGTCTAACTGTGATTTAAGTTCTGTCAAGTAAATGACCTATGTATCTAAAATGGATATATTACATTCAGCTATGACTTAAATCATTCTCCTGACAACATTCAACTGCACACCAGGCATCATGGTTAGCTGATTCTATCTAATTAATTCGCAAATCAATTTGAATTCTTTAACTATATATCTCATTCATTTTAATGTCCTTCATTTTACAGTCGCTTGGTATCATCCCTGTCACTTCCTCCTGATGATTGGTTTTGTCATTGTTTAAAATAGGGAGAATTGCAGAGGCAAGTTTCAGATGGTTCATGGACTCCACAAGGCCATGATGACATATTATCGCGTGCACTTGGTCGTAAAGAACATGGAGGACATGTTAGAGGGGTTGGAAGAGGAGTCAAAATTAAAGAAGTATTTGGATCAGGGAAGTCCAAACAGAGTAGGGTCCTATCGGTGGATGAGTTGGCTACAATCACACAAGAAATCACCAAAAAAGTTCAAAAGGAGTGTGATGAAAAGATGAATGAAATGATGAATTTGAAACTTCAAGTAATCTTTAATCATTTGAAGCAGGTGGGTTTGTCCATCCCGGAGGATAATCTTTTCAATGATATTGGTATTCCTAAAAATGAAACTGTTCGAAGCAGTTGCCAGTCGGTGAATCCACAAGATCATATCTCAAATATCAAGGTACTTTTGCATAAATATTTAGCTCATGGCCTTTAATTTATTTCTTATTCAAATAATGGCTACCTGATTAGATTATAGACTATATAATGTACTAATATTTTTATTTTTGTATACTGCAGACACCAACCCTTTGTCATCTTTGGGTGATACATGTGGAAAAAGGAAGAGTTATTGTGGCTAGGGAGATTGTTTTTCCTTCAAATAGTCAGGGGGAAATTAGGATTCATAATAATCCAATTGTGCCTAACAATATCTGAGTATCTGTTGATGATGTTGTACCGGAATTTCAACTTATTCCCCTTCCAGTTCCATGTAACGAACTTGAAACTATAGGAAATACAACGGGTAGTTTCGTTCAATGGCCAACATGGATGTTAAGAGATTCATATGGTTCCTGCATGGTATGTGATCCTTCAATCTCTATTAGTTTCAACTGATGGCCCTCAATCCTAAAATTGATCGAGGTTGTTAAGCCCAAAGTTGACACCCTAAATAAGTATCGTTTCCGTGGAAAACAAACAAAGTTGAATCATTTATTGTATTAATTTCCATTCTAGCAAATTCTAGACTAATAAAGGAATCGGTTTATGAAGTTCAATGCTCAGAATTTCGAAAACATAGGAGGCAGTTACATTTTTCACCGGTGAAGACCATGACATTAGCCCAAAAAAAGTTGTTATGATGCCTGAGAAAGTTGAAAGTAAAGGTTCGGTAACTCCTGTCAAGAAAAGCCCTGATGATGACACAAACTCAACTGAGCATTGTCGATCTTTACGTTTTTTGCTTAATAAGCTGCCCTCTAATAAAAAAGGTTCGATCTTTAAGTATGAAGAAAATGGAGAAGATCCAATATACGTTGCACATGAAGATATTGAAAATGAGCTGGTTAAACATACCCATTCTGGAATTTTTTTGAAGTAAGACTAGTCTTTACTTCCTAATTTACCTTAGAATCATTATCCAATATACATATTGATTGTGATGAATAACATTGCTTGTAGGTACATTGGGAAGCTTTGCAATGAATTGAATAATGATAAATTTGGATTCATATTACCATCCAGATTAACAATACCGCATATCTGTGATTATCAATGTATTCAGGATACAGCCGAGTACATGGAAAAATCCGTGGTTGCGAATAAAGAGAAGCAGTTTATATTCGCACCTTATATCCAAGAGTGGGGACGAAACCAATTTTATGTTCAGTATTTTTATTAAAAATAAAATCTAATTGTTATATATATATATATGTCTATTGGTGCAGTGACCACTGGATGTTGCTCCTATTTTGTCTCCATGAAAGTGTTATCTACGTGTTTGATTCTTTGAAGAAGGAACGGAAAATACGGTTGACAACACCTCCACGAACGTAAGTTAAATTTCAATTTAAACAAATAGTCTATAATATATATATATATCCTTGTTTCTAAGATTTTTGAATTATGTACTGACATATTCCTACTACGCAGGGCATTTAAGTTGTATGTACCAGGAGGCGGAAAGAGGAATAACAGAAAAGAATTTCTTTGGATTCATACGGAGGTTGAGGTATAACTTGCTTAATTCATATTTTAATTTTGTTGTTATATTTATTTATATATAATCAAACTTAGTGTTTTATGTATAGTGTCCTCAACAAGAAGGAGGCACAGAGTGTGGTTTTTTTGTTATGAAGTACATGCATGACATAGACATTCTTTATCAAAAAGATCTTAACACGAACTGGAAAGTGGTAAGATAAAAAATATTTGATATTATTTTACAAACATCTAAACTCAAGATTTGTCTAAATATTTTATCATTTCCATTTGAAAGGGTCTTGGTTCAAGAAGATATACTAAGAAGGAAATCAATGAGATTCGAGAGCTTTGGGCAAAAAAATTTATTGTCGAATGTCTATAATCAGGTATGATAATAAATTTAGACAAATCTAGAAAAATGAGACATACAATCTTATATATGTTGCTAATTATGTACCAAAATATTACTAACTAATATGTTATATGTGTGACTATATTATGTAGGTGCTTGACTTTGCTGAGATTCTTGAGTGTTGGACCTCCCAAGCTAAATGATGATTTGCTGGATTTTTCAACGTCGATATTGCTAATTCGATGATGCCAAACGAACATTAATATTTTTTGGGAACACATTGTCATTTATTAATTTATCCAAAATATTTTGATTGTATTTAAAATTCAATGTATCGTACTTTTTGTTCAATGTGTGTATGAAAAGATAGCTTGAGACCTACTTTAATTTCAATTTGATTCCTAGTGAATTTGATTATTCAGTTATATTTGTGGGAATGCTGGTATTTGTAAAAACCAGATTCAGGATATCAATAAAAATGAAAAGAATATTTATTTTTTTACAGTACTTTAGGGGTCGGTTTTATTGAACAACCAATGCCTAAAACATACACATATAGCGTCGGCTTTTTCAACGAT
Source organism: Apium graveolens (assembly GCF_009905375.1). NCBI lineage: Eukaryota > Viridiplantae > Streptophyta > Magnoliopsida > Apiales > Apiaceae > Apium > Apium graveolens. The sequence goes on along the minus strand of NC_133654.1, from coordinate 12,093,886 downwards.
CGATGCCTTTAACATAAACATATAGCGTCGACAATTTTAACAACCAACGCCTTTAATATTAACTTTCAGCGTCGGTTTTTTGATAAACCGACGCATTTAATTACAACTTCCAGCATCGGCACTTTATTGGACTGACGCAATTGTCCAAGCAAGAGCTTCGGTTAATGGCAATTTTGAGTCGGTCATCTAACCGACGCTAAAAATTTTTAGTGTCGCCTAATTACCCGAAGCAAAAAGAATATACCTTTAGCGTCCCCTGCATATACCACGCTGAAAAACCGACGCTAAAGGCCTATTTTGACTGTGGCTAAAAGTCATTTTTATACTAGTGTAAATTCTGCATGCCAGAAGTGGCGGGAGTTCAAAAGCAATCTAACTAGAAAATATGTCTTGCCTTATATTCATGAACTTGAGGCACTGAAGTATCCTCTAGAAGATTAAAATTTTATTGAGAAGGCTCATGGGGACATGTTCATTGCACATCGCACAATAGATGAATTTCTGGTAACTCTATTTTTTGCACTATTTATGTTATAATTTTTTTGATTTTTTAGCAATTATTGACTAGAGCATCTTTTTTGCTAACAGTTGGAGGTTTTTGTATAGGAAATTCATGACAAGCAATAAAAAAGAAGGGAGTTGAATATATATATTCACCGTATTTCTCGCAAAGGTTATGCCAATCTTGAACAAGAAATGGTTAGCAATCACGAAACCTCTACTTTTCTTATTTCCTAGTTATCGCTATGGCATTCTTAGTAATGTTATTGCTCTCAAACATGCTAGTACATGCAGAGTGAATCCGATCCAACCATAGAGATATATAAGTCAAACACTTGGGTTCGTGCGCGTCAAGACGATGAAGGAAATTTTCAGAATGATGAAGTTAAAAAAGTTGCTGAAGAGATTGTAAGTCTTTCTTTTCTTTTTGAATGCAACATAGGCATCAAGATACTATCTAACTAATTATATATTGTTTAACTATTTCTTTTATATTTTGATCATTTGTAGGAGAAGATGTAAAAGGCGGTCCGTAAAGGAGAAGTGACAGTTTCTGGTGTTGATGATGTTTTGGAAAAAGTGCTCGGTAACGCGGAGCACAAAGGACGAGTATGTGGACAAGGGGTTCATGTAAAACAAAAACCAACTTTAATCTTCCAAGACAAAGGAAGAAAAGGACCGTGGATGAGAGAATACAAGAGAGTGTTCAAAAGTTTGTGGCAGAGGAGACGAAGAAGATTGTGAAACAAAGAGATGCATTCTGGATAACTGAAATAGAAAAGTTGAAAGCAAGTTTTATGGTAAAGAATATAAGGTCTGAGGGCAGTCCAAATATTGATTCACAGCAAGGGAGTTGTTCTAAGGGTGGAGATGGCATTTTGAAGGCCTTAGATGGGATTGAATGTGTGAAGAAGTTGGAACTTATTGAAGATAACAATGCAAAAGAAAATAATGAGGAAGTGGAAGATGTGGAAGAAGCTGGAGCTGATGTGGAAGAAGTTGGAGTTGATGTTGAACAAGTTGGAGCTGATGCTAACCAAGTTGAAGTTGAGGCTGAGACTGTGGTCAAATAAGGTGTTGAGACTGAAGTCGGTTTTTTGGAGTGGATGTTAGCCATTGGGACCCCAGATAATGTTGTTTCTTATGCAATAATGGGAAATGATTTTTTAGGTGGGGAGCAAATTCTGCACGGAGTGCCACTCACAAAAGAAAATGCACGAGTATCAATCACTCGTGTAGGAAATTCACATTCTAGTCGGGGATGAAATCAAAACTGTAAATGAAGCTGTTGGAACGTACATAGCTTGGCCAAGAGGTCTTATACTAGAAGCGAACACATCTGTCGCACCGGTGGTAGAATCTAAAAAGGTTAAACTTTGTCTAATTGTTAAATTTATAAGAGAATTTTATCTAATTTTTTACGTGTTCACCTTTAATTTGGTTTTTATTTTTCCCTTTCAGGGAGTGAAGAAAAGTGCTTTAAAGAAATGGAAACATGTCAAGGACTGTGTCGGAGAGTATGTGGTTGAAATGGGTCCAAATTATCTTCATGCTTTAAAAAGTCTGTGGATATGGGCAAATGAAGCCTTAAGTAATGGTCAAACTACTTCTTTTAAATTGAGCCAAGAAGCTTTTGGTTCAACCAAAAAGTACTGTCTCTTTCTATCAGATGTCTACGTTTTGTGCACTAGAGTCGAAATATCGGCCTCAATCATTTGCATCTACATTCACTAAGTGTCAAAGTTTAAATTTATAATTGCTTGTCATTAATATTAAATATGATAAGAGTATGTGTTAACTACTTCTATATTTTAAATGCAGTTTATTGCATGAAAACTTGAAAAGGACACATATGGTAGCTTGTGTTGACCCTGGCACAATAGGCGCTAAATCGTGTGGTTCTACTGCAGAAAGGTCGCGTGCTCTTGCTTATAGATTCAAAATTGCTAAGAAAGGGCAGTGCTTTCTTTTGCCATATAATCATGCGTAAGTGTTTTTTAATTTACTTTTTGCCCAATGTACTAAAAATTGACAACCTATTAATTAACTATAAAAAAAATATTCTCTTAACTTGTAATTTCCCAAATCTGCATTGTTCTAATGTATGTTTATGTTTTTTTAATCATTTTACTAGGAATCATTGGGTTTTGAGTGTTGTCAATCCAGATGCACAAGTAGTCTATCACTTGGACCCTTTGAAGCGGAGAATTGCAAGTTCAGAATGGATGGAGGTGGTTGACAAGTAAGTAACGCATAATCCTTTTCTTATTAAGCAATCAATTTATTTATTCATCAAGTTCAGAATGGATGAAAGAGGACAAGTGAATGCTAATTTTTTTTTATATATTGTTTAAGTGCCATTAAACTGTACAAGGATAATGCGAGAAAGATGTTAAAGAGAAAAATATAGTCTGGGAGAATTTGGCGGTATATTTTTTAAACGCATCGATGTTAACAGTTTTAATTCAGTGTGCCATGTTACATGCAAATGTCTAAATTTATATTCTTCAAGGAGTTCCGGTCCAGAATGAAAGCAAGGATTGTGGATTGTTTGTGATTCTCTATATGAGGGAAATATGCGAAGATAAGGAATTTGATTTCTGCTCAAAGATAAAATATATCTTATTTTCTTTACGGTGCACTTATTTTCTTTTGTTCTCAATTATCTAGTAAAATTTAACTTTCGCTCAAATTGAAATTTATTCAGTGGCTTCGGAGGGGCAACAATAGTTTTACCGAAGATGATACAAATGATATTAAGGATGCATGGGCAAAATTATTCTTGAAGCATCACACTTAGGTTCTTGAACTTTATGGGTTTTTAAATTTTGAAGTTGAACTATTCTGGGGTTTGTTTACGTATATAAGAACTGTTTTGGGGTTGTTTAATTACTAGTTATGCAAGTTCAGTTATGGGATCCAATTCATGATGAATATTCTGTGAAATGGGTGGTGGCAATATTTTGGATGAATTGGGATCGTTGTCGGATGAATTGTGTTTGGTGAATCTTTTTTATGAATTATGTTCTGAATGCTTGGCTAATATATTAATGTTAGTTATGCTTTGTTATTTTTATGGTATGGTTTTAATTTATTAGTTTTAGTGAAAGTGTTGGGTGTTCTATTGCTAGACAACGAGTTAATTATTTTTACTTGTTATAATTTGTATCAGACAACAGTAATATTGTTTGTAATCACCCATTGTGGGTTTAAAGTTTACACGGTGCTTTATTGACAAATAAAGTATCGTAACATAAGAATCTAACAACGATTTTTAAAGGAAAAAAAGGTTGTGGACAAGTCCTTCACCCCACAGTTTTTAGCAAGAGAACAATTGTCTAATGGATTACACATAAATATTTTATTCCGAAAAACCATTGTAATAATAAACTAGAGACAATAGAATTGTCCAATGAATGCGTTGTAATATAGTCTTCACAAAAATGTTTGTTTTGGAAAACGGTTGTGGTAATACTCAGGAGTAGTTGTGGTAATACTCACAACTCGGTATAGCCAACATAGTGTTATATAGAAATACTTGGGTTGAGTTACTTCACACAATAGTTTTTTATAACTACACTATTGATTGGATTCATTTCACACAATATGTTTTGTTTTTGATACGGTTGACTATAGTAAGGAAGAACAACGCTTTGTCTCAGGTGAACAGTTGTATTTAGCATATCGAGCATATGATTCGATTCATTTCACACAATATGTTTTGTTTTCCATACTTTTGACTATAGTAAGGAAGAACAACGCTTTGTCTTAGGTGAACATATCCAACATATAGTGTATATATAAGAAACACATGTATGTGACCCTGTGCTGTTGTCTTGAAATAAAATAGACACCAATTGGGTACCATTGTCTTATATGCCTATGAGATGGCCCCCAATATTCAATGGTATTGAGCCTGTTTTCCTTGTAGTGTTTATACAAGAGTAACCCTTTGACAGGTTTTCAAGTGATAGTTAATAAGGTACATTATGACCATACATATTTGGCCATATCTGTGCACTTTATGCTTTTTGTGTTTTCATATTCCTATAGTTAATTACAATGAAATTTTTAAAAAAATGATTCATGTCTGCAAAATTATGAGAAGTGGCAATTTAAACTATTTAATGTTAGATTTGTCCTTTACTCCATTGCATAGAGCTAGGTTTAAAAATTTATAATTACACTCACGGCATAGTGTATAAAAGTGATACTATTACGAGCCAGTGCATGCCTTCATTTCAACCATTAAATTTAAATGCCCAAGATAAAATTTAGCGTTGAAAGATTATAATGGATACAAAAAATTTATAGTAATTTTTTTATAATAAAATAATATATTTTGGTAATTACATAAAAAAAGATATTTCAAAAATACTATAAAAATTATACTCGCATGTTTTGCAACTTTTACAAAATATATACAAAAAATATGAATTATTTAATCGAACTAAAATTATAAAAAGTTTATTCATAATTTGTTCGTGATTATAGAATTTTATGTAAAAGTTTGGAAATGAATTCCTTTTACATTCTAAATTCTAATAAAATCCATTGATATAATCGAATACAATACAAAAGGCTAAGATAATTGTACAAAATGTAACCTCTAAGAATATAATATACTACTGTATCTTTTTTTTTTATCAAATTTCAAGTAGTAATAAATCTTTGACCGATTACATTAAAAAGAATACATTCCCGGTTTGGAAACTTTATAAAAAATCTTATTAAATATATATAAAGGAGCTAATGTAAAAGTAGAATATCCCTAAAAAATTCAATAATATTCTTTTAAATAAATTAATATATTAAAGCAAATATTCCAATTCTGCACAATATTGCTAGCTTATAACAAAAAAGGAGATTAATTAATATTTTCTTATCAAATTAATATATGAAATCAAATATTTTAGTTGTGCACAATATTTCTATGTATGCATATACAATCAAAGGAGGCTATATATACACAGCTCAATACTAATGCTGTAATCAAAATTTCTTATCCATCATAACATAACACTCACACCCTCCCATTTTGAATAGATGATTCATGTCTGCAAAAATTATGAGAAGTTGCCATTTAAACTATTTAATACATGTTGTTATATTTGTCCATTACTCCATTGCATCTAGCTAGGTTTAAAAATTTATAATTATAGTGGGTACCTATAAAAAAGAGACTATAGTGAGCTAGTGCAACCCTTCAATTCAACTATTGAATTTCAGTGCACAAGAAGAAATTTGTTGTTGAAATTTTATACTAGATACAAAAAAAAAATTATTTTAATTGAAAAAAATAAAAAAAGGGGATATTCCAAAATTACTATGAAAGTCATACTGATATATTTTGCTAATTTTACAAAATAGGCACCAAAAATTTGAATTATTTTAAATGAACAAAAATAAAAAAAAATAGAATTTGTTCATGATTATAACATTTTATGTAAAAGTTTGGAAAAGTATTTTTTTTGCATTTTAAATTCTAATAAGATCTATTGATATAACATAAAAATAACTAAATTAATTACAGATAATGTAATCTATAAGAATATATTATACTACTATATTTTTTTTGATTGAATTTCATGTACTAATAAATCTTTGACCAAATACATTAAACATAATAAATTCCTAGTTTGTCTAATTTAAAAAAATTCATATATATATATTTTTTTTATACTATTTAATTCTATAAATATTATTTTTTGGTGAAATAAAATATATATAGGTGCAAAAGTAGGATACGCCTATAAAAGTCAATAATATTCTTTTAAATAAATTAATATATTAAATCAAATATTCGAATTAGACATAATATTGATGGCTTATAACAAAATAGGAGATTTAATATTATATTATTAAATTAATATATGAAATCAATTATTTTAGTTGTGCACATTATTTACATTTATGCACATTAAATCAAAGGAGGCTATATATACACGAGCTCACTACTAATGCTGCACATCAAAATTTCTCATCCATCATAAAACTCCCATCCTCTCATTTTCAAGGAAGTAGAATTTTCATCTACCAAAGAGGTAATCATGGACGGTAGAAACATTGTTGGGGAGGCTGAATCTGAAGAAGGAAATGGAGGAAGTGGCTCAATAAGAAAGTGGAGAAGTAGAGATGAATTTTGGAGATTATTTAGGAGTCAAATTCTTCCTAACAACCTCCACAATGTCCATGTGTACCAGCTGTTGGATGTATAAATCTTCCTCTCTTTTGCTTCATTTTATATACCTGTGTTTATAAGTATGTCACCTATAACTGGTTTTTGGGTTTTTGAAGGATGGTCCTAGGGTAAATGACCCATCCTATTTATCATCTCTGCTGGCATCAGTACCGCCATCCTCCACGCAGATTTACCTCAAGGTATATATTATTGTTCATTGAAGTTGTCCACAAGTAATTCTAGACATTCCTAGGCATGAATTTATGTCATCCTTAACGATTGATACAATAGAATATGGAGAATGAGTATCTTTTAACCAAAAACCAAAGGGAAGTCATAGGTTTTTGTTGTAATTACAGAAGAAGTTGAATTTCAAATGCCTCAATAGGACTTTTTGTTGTACTTTTGTTGGTAAATGCATCCATACTATTAATCATTTAATCAATTTTTTTATTCAACTAAATAGGAAGAACCATGTGCTGGTCAAAGTAGAAGTGAAGAACCAAATTTGGAGCTATGACTTTTATTTTGATCCAAATATTTATTTTGTAAATATTTTATTTACAATTTCAGTGTAATTAGAAAAAATTTTATTTTATCATTGTTTATCAATTTTAATTTTTTAAAATATTTTTAAAAGCCAATAAATTTATTATAAACTACTATCACTACAGGAAATAAATTGGTATCCAAGCATTCACCGTTACTATCATTGGTGAGATAACTCGATTGTTCATGGTAATTCTCCAATCAATATATCACAAAGTATGAAAATGTAAATCAAGAGATAAATATTTCAATGTTTGTCTCTTTTTTTCTTTGGAATATATCAATATATATAGTACTAATTAAATTTTTATGTTCTTCTACATAGCTGATTTCAAAGAAAGTTAAAGATAGAGATGATGACAATGATTATGATAATGATGATGATGTGGATGATGATAATAATTATGATGATGATGATGATGATGACCACGACGATGCCTGCACTGAAATGAAGATGAGGAAGGTGGATATGACAACGACCAACTAGGCGACTTGTAAATAGACAAGGAAGACATTTTTTCGTGATGAGCATGGTGATGACGATGGTGGAGGGGCTTGTAGTTAAGTTTTAGTTATGATCGAGATGTTCTTCTATATTACCTACTTTGAACTTAAGTTTAGTTATTTTGAAATTAGTTTAATGGTTTGAATAAGTCGGTTTAGTTCGTGGACAATGGTTTGGTTGATATTATAATTATAACTATATAAATTTTATGAATGGTTTGGTTGTTACTAATGTAAATTATGGTATGTTTTTCTTTTTTTAGCATTATTTAATTTGTGACTGGTTTTGTATTTCGTTTTTGTATACAGGGGGGCTTCAAAAAATTGAGATGTGTTGTTAAAAAATTTGCAGTCTAAAACTAAACTCTTAAATCGACTGGAGAGCATAAACCGACCGGTTGTTGACCATTTATAAACCTAGGATACTCGAATGAACTTATATAAACCCGATCAATTTAAGTAAATCCGACAGAAATCATATTTCTTATAATCGGTTTTAATTTGGTCGGTTTGGAAATTAAACTGTTAATTTACAAAAGTCAAGATGTCTGGAAGTAAGTATGAAAGCATAAAAATTCCCATCCTGAAGAAAGCTGATTACTCTACCTGGAGAGTAAAGATGCTGATGTTCCTTGAATTTATTGATGATGGATATATTGATATCATCAAAACAGGGCATCCTTACCCTTTGGAAACTGTTGCTATGACTGTAGATGCTCCTTAACACTATGTCAGAAAGGAAAGATCAAAGTGGTCAGATCGTGAAAAAGCTGCAATGCTTAAGGATGCTAAAGTCAGGAATATTTTATACAATAGTTTGGACAATGTGATGTCAAATAGAGTGATTTCCTGCAAGACTACAAACGAGATATAGGATGCCTTGGAGACACAGTGCCAAGGTACAATAACAATAAAGAAGAACAGAAGAGTTGTTTTTGTGAAAGAATATGAGCAATTTAATGTCAAGGATGATGAGTCAATTAATGATATATATGATAGATTTCTGACACTGTTGAATGATCTATCATTGGTTGGAAAAGAATATGAAAGAGAAGACTCAATCACCAGGTTTCTGAGAGCTCTTTCGAAAGATTGGGATACTCATGACTCAATAATCAGGCATCAATATAATCTTGGTTCTCGGACTCTCGATAAAGTGTATGGGATGCAGAAAACTCAGAAGATCAAGCTGTGGCTCTTAATGCCGAGACTCAATACGACCGGTTTTTGGACCGGTCGTATTCGCTCGAGTAATAATTAGTAAACCGGTTGAATTTGGTGCTAACTATGACTAGCTAAATACAACCGCTAGTAAATACTACCACTTCCGGTCGAATTATATTTTTCGGCCAAAATTCAAAAATCCCCCCCAAACAATAAAATTTTCCGAAAAATTTTAAACGGCCAGCCCAAAAATTAAATTTGACCGAAAATGGTCAAAACTATGACTTTAAATTCGACCCCATGCAGTCGAAAATATGAAAAACCAATTTAACAAAAATGGCCGGAAACTGGAAAACATGGCCGAAAACCGGAAGACATGGCCGGAGACAGACTACATCGGAGAAAACTTGCAATGCTTGTTTAGAACTAATACTTTTCTTCCATTGACACTTTGGGATAACCCTATGTATTACCCAGTGAACACACCCACAAAATTAACATAAAAACTCTCTTTTTTACAGCTACACAAATACAAAAGTAACAATAATTTAAAGAAAGTACAATACTCAACATTCTCATTATTCTCATGAGTTTACAACTCAAAGTGTTGTATCGATATCTGTCATTTTTAATAACGATAAATATTAAAAAAAATCCATATTAGTAATCAATAATAATTCTAGAATCTGTTAACACGATCTCTACATACATTACATCTTTACACACATTACATGTATAAATTGATGATTGATCTCTCGATCTATGGCAGTAGTGGCAGCAATGATCAAGAAGATCGGGCGTTGTTAATGGGAAGTGGCGCATTCACGGACGTCGTTCGCCGTTTGTTTCATCGCCGATCTTCCGTTAGTCAAAGTAAATGAAATGACATCGTCAACAGTAATGACAAGTTAAAAACTCAAGACTTGAAACTCATACAAGTACCTAACTTCACGTTTTACATGCTTGTGTCTACCGATCATAAACTGGTCAGTAACCTCATTATTCTGATGAGTTTACGCCACCACAAATGAAGAATATAACTTAGAATCGGTAAAGGAGGAGTTGGCCGGAATATTAATTTTGGTTCGATTTTAACAAAATAAAAGTGACTAGGTGATAGATCGGGGCCCATGAGTGCGCATCAGATAAGAATTATCGAGAAAGGGGCTCGCCGGAGTATGACCAGACGGCGGACATCTGGCTGAAGCCGGTGGCGGTGTCGTGGGGGGCTGTAGTCGAGGAGGAAGGTGGGGAGAGAGAGATGGAGGGGGAGGGAGCTGGAAAAAAAGTGATGCGTTCGTGAGGAATAAAGGGGCGGGGGCAGGTAGGTCCGGGGGTGGGGGTTCAGGGTTAAATTTTTACTTATATGATTTTGTTTTTTTTTAATATTTGTAAAATGTAACCCCAACCCTTGCATTATTTTGATAGTAGTTAAATTTGGTCACGCGGATCAATGACATGATACTAAATACAACCTTATTTGATCTAATTTAGGAGTGTTAATTTAAATATTGTTATTATTATTATTATTATTATTGTTAATATTATTATTATTAGTATTATTATTATTATATAATTTGTGAGATTTTATAGGACATATAATATTGATTAATATTTTCCTTACAAATTTTATAATACTCTAAAAAATTTAAAATTAATTTTTGAGAACTCACTATTTTAAGAAAATTTTGAATTCATGATTTTGATCGATTTTATAATGAATATCGCAAATAGACATGCGGTTAAATTTTCTCTTATGTTAAATTAAAAAAATTGTTAAAATAATAAAGGAATAATAATTAAAAATTATTGAAATTTCACATAAAACATTTTCTTTCAACCGTTTTAACATTCGTACAATTGAATCCTTCGATATTTATTCAATACATTTGAGATTTAATATGGGACAATACGCTATTAAGAAGTACACGTCCAACTACTATTAAAATAGCAAACCACATATATTTATTTTTTTCTCAACTTTTTATCATATCACTAAAATATATATATATCTTGACATCTGTAAGGTTAGATCGTTCATAAATATTTTAAAAAAAATTGAAACATTAGTATGGACTAAACACTATTAAGAAGTACTGGTCAAAGTAATAGTTTACTATTAAAATAGGGAAACAAATATATTTATTTTTTTTCTAAAATGTTTATCATATCACTAAAATATATAGATCCTCATATTCTTAAGGTTGGATCATTCATAAAAATTTCTTAAAAAATTAAAACATTGGTATGGGATTAAATACTAGTAAGAAGTAGTGGTGAAACTAATAGTTGACTTTTAAAATAGAAAAATAAATACATTTATTTGTTTTAAATTTTTTTATCATAACACTTATAATATTGATCTTGACATCTTTAAGGTTAGATCATTCATAATCAATTTTAAAAAAATTGAAAGATCAGTATGAGACTAAACATTAGTAAAGAGTACACGTCAAACTACTAGTTTATTGTTAAAATAGTAAATAAAATACATTTATTTTTTTCTAAAAATTTTATCATATCACTAAAATATATAGATCTTAACATCCTTAAGCTAGGATCATTTATAAATAATTTTTAATAAATCGAAACTTCAGTATCAGACTAAACTCTAGTAAGTAAGAAGTACTGGTCAAACTAATACTCCCTCCATCCCTTTCAATGTGTTACATTTTTTAAAGAGTGTGTGATACGCATTTTAAGGTGCATATAAAATATAGTTGTGTAAAAAGTTTTTACAATTTTGTTTTTCTGAATAAAAATTAAAACATTCAACTTTTATTCAGAAAAAAAAAATTATAAAAATAAGTTACATAACTATACTTTTTATACACCTTAAAATGCGTGTCGGACACTTCCTCAGAAATATAAACAATTGGAAGGGACTGAGGGACTAGTTTACTGTTAAAATAGGAAACCAAATACATTTATTTTTTTCTAAAATTTTTATCATATCACTAAAATATATAGATCTTAACATCCTTAAGGTTGGATCATTAATAAATAATTTTTAAAAAATTGAAACATAAGTATCACACTAAACTCTAGTAAGAAGTACTAGTTTAATAGTTGACTCTTAAAATAACAAATCAAATATATTTTTTTTTCTAAAATTATTATCATATCACTAAAATAGATCTTGAAATCCTTAAGATTGGATCATTAATAAAAAAAATTTAAAAAATCGAAATATCAGCATGGGACTAACCCTCAGTAAGAAGTACTGGTCAAACTAATAGACTGTTAAAATAGGAAACCAAATACATTTGTTTTTTTTATAAAATTTTTAAATATCACTAAAAGATATAGATATTGACATCCTTAAGGTTGGATCATTCATAACAATTTTTAAAAAATTGAAACATCAGTATGGGACTAAGCACACTAGTAAGAAGTATTAATCAAACTAATAGTTGACTCATAAAATAGGAGACCAAATACATTTATTTTTTAAAATATTTATCATATCACTGGAAGATATATATCATGAAATCCTTAAGGTTGTATCATTCCTAAATAGTTTTTAAAAAATTGAAATATGAGTATGAGACTAAACACTAGTAGGAAGTATTGGTCAAACTACTAGTTGACTGTTAAAATAGAAAACCAAATATATTTATTTTTTTCTAAATTTTTAATCATATCACTAAAAGATATAGATCTTGACATCTTTAAGGTTGGATCATCCATAAATAATTTTAAAAAAATTGAAAACTAAATACTTAAATCGACTAGAGAGCATAAACTGACCGTTGTTGACCATTTGTAAACCTAGGATACTCGACTGAACTTATATAAACCTGATCGATCCAAGTAAATTTGACCGAAATCATATTTCTTATAGTCAGTTTTTATTTGGTCATTTTGCAAATTCAGTATGATTCATTTGGTCGGTTTAACGTTTCGGTCTCTTACCGAATATTTCCCAAATCGACGTAGTAAACAATCGGGTGGCTACAAATGTCAATCGATTTATTTTTTGGCACAAGTTATATGACAGTGACACGTGGCTTTGACGGTCAAATAAGGTCAATGTCAATCTTGATCTAATACGATCAAATATGCCCAAAGCCGATCGACCCCCAACTATATATGATTTACTTTTAGGTTTGTAAAAAACAGTCTGTATTTTGATAAAAAGTACCTATTTTCAGGGTCGATTTTGACTATGTTTGTTGTAGTCATTGGCTTAGTTACATGCATGAGTTAAATAATATGACATAATATACTAAATATAAAGACTATAATGCACTTTGAAACAAATAATTTCTTAGTTTAGTGGTCATGTAATTAGTGCAATGCATTACCCTCCAAAAAGCGTGCTAGAAGATGTATTTAGGCATATTGTTTCAATGACCAACAAGATACTCTCACGAAAAAAAATATATCACTAATTGTTTTGCTAGTTATAAAGTAAACCATTTAAAGACTTTATTAACCATGGTCCAAATAGAATATCAAAGCATGCACCTGCAAATAAATTAGTAAAGTTGATCATCCTCTCGTTTTTTCACAAATTTCTTTACATGCTCATTGAAAGTAATCCAAAAGTATAAATCTAATAATAGGCACAATTTTATAACATATCCATGTGGAGGAAACTTTCTATAATGTTACAGACAACAATAGAGATAGAAGGTGATGTGTCCAAGTGAATTTTGGAAAAGGCTTCATAGTCAAATGGTAGGAATGGCTCCAAACCCTACCTAAATTACTTAAATAGGATCATACATTTTTTGTTTTTATGAGGGTAGCAGGGTAAAACAACCTTAGTACCACTTAGCTCTCAATTTTATGTGTACAATACTAACCCTTTTACAGGTTTTCAAGTGATAATTAATATGGTAAATTATGACCATACATATTTGGCCAATATATGTGCAATTTATGCTTTTTATGTTTTCATGTTCCTATAGTTAATGAAATTAAAATTTAAATAAATGATTTTTGTGTGAAAAAATTATGAGAAGTGGCAATGTAAACTATTTAATTGATGTTGTTAGATTTTTCCATTACTCCATTGCATCCAGCTAGGTTTAAAAATTTATAATTACAGGGATGGCATGGTTTTATTATCAAATAAATATATGAAATCAAATATTGTTGTTGTGCACAATATTTCTACGTATGCACATAAAAACTAATGCTGCACATCAAAATTTCTTATCCATCATAGAACTCAAACCCTCTCATTTTCAAGGAAGTAGAATTTTCATCTACTAAATAGGTAATCATGGACCGTAGAAACTTTGTTGGGGAGTCTAAATTTGAAGAAGGAAATGGAGGAAGTGGCTCAATAAGAAAGTGGAGAAGTAGAGAAGAATTTTGGAGAAGATTTAGGACTCAAATTCTTCCTAACAACCTCCACAATGTCCATGGGTACCAGGTGTTGGATGTATGAATCTTCCTCTCTTTTTCTTTATTTTATATACCTGTGTTTATAAGTACGTAATCTCTAAATGGTTTTTGGGGTTTTTGAAGGACGGTCCTAGGGTAAATGACCCATCTTATTTATCATCTCTGCTGGCATCAGTACCGCCATCCTCCACGCAGATTTTGTTGCATTCAAACTTATATAACTATACGTATATGTGTTTATATGAAACAGAGAAACAAGAGCTGATTAGTAATTAGAAGACTTGCTTATTATTTCAGAAAATACAGTTCAACCAACCGTCCTATAAACGAGGACCACCTCCACCTGAACTCCTAGTTTATCTCTACTACTAACTTATAAATAGAACTCCTACAAAGACTCCACACGACTCAGTCATGCAACCAATAGATACAAATAAACAAAACACAAACTAATTAAATTTATTACAAGTTTGAGATTAAACCCAACAATTATTCCCTTAATCTCAAACTTATTTCTCTAACTCCCTAACTCCCAGAAAGTTGCGCATCTTCTCAAACTTAATTGTTGCAAGAGCTTTTGTCAGCCCATCTGCTCGTTGCTGATTGCTACTGACATGCTTCACAATGACGTCTACACCCTCTACACATTCTCTGATAAAATGAAATCGTATGTCGATATGTTTGCTTCTTCCATGGAACATAGGATTATGGCTAAGTCGATTGCTGAATTATTGTCAATAAACAATACTACTCGACCAAGTTTATCATCTGTAATGTGACTTAAGACATTCTTCATCCAAATTCCTTGACAAGCGGATGCAGTGACAACAATGAATTCTGCTTCACAGGACGACAGAGCCACCACCCTTTGCTTCTGGGAAACCCATGATATTAAGCTCTCATTCAAGTAATAAGCCATGCCTCCTTTACTCCGTCTATCATCTATAGTTCCTCCCAGATCACTATCAGAGTAGCCAGTAACTATATTGTTTCCGCTGTTCTGATTATAAATCAACCCAAACTGTAATATTCCGTTGACATACCGGAGAATCCTCTTCATTGCATTCAAATGCAATGCAGTTGGACGTTCCATATAACGACTTACAATTTTAACAGAAAAAGCTATATCTGGTTGAGTGTTTACCAGATATCTTAACCCTCCTACTAAGCTTTTGTACATTGTTGCATCAACTACACGTCCCCCTTCATCCTTAGAAATTTGCTCTTTTGGGTCCATCGGGTATTTGGTAGGATTGCAGTCCCCATGCCTGCCCTTTTCAGTAACTTTTCTGCATACCCCAACTGTTTTAACTCAATGTAACCAGCTTCCTGCTTCACCTCAATTCCCAGATAGTAGCTGAGCTTTCCCAGATCTGTCATGTCGAATTTCCTTCCCATTTGTTGCTTATACTCTTCGATCTTCTACACATCTGCACCAGTGATCAAAATATCGTCTACAGAGACGACAATTATCAAACAATCTTTCCCTTTTTCGCTCGCATAAACAGCATTTTCATAAGGACAACGCTTAAAATCCAAACTCCACAGGCTGGGATTCAATTTTGCATACCAAGCACGCGGTGTTTGTTTTAAGCCATACAATGCTTTCACCAACTTGTAAACCAAGTGTTCCTTCCCAATATTTTCAAAACCTTCTAGCTGAGCAACAAACACATCTTCAGTAATTTCTCCTTTTAAAAAAGTAGTTTTCACGTCTAAATGATGGACTTCCCATGAGTGTTTTGCTGATAGAGATAACAACATTCGTATTATCTCAAGACGAGTGACAGGAGCGAACACTTCCTCATAATCAATTCCATGCTCTTGAGCATACCCTTTTGCTACCAAACGGGCCTTGTGTTTTACTACATTTCCAGCTACATCCTTTTTAAGTTTGAAAATCCATTTTAAACCAATAACTTTATGTCCTGCAGGTAACTCCATAAGTTTCCACGTACCATTTTTTTTCGATTGAGTCAATTTCAGTCTCCATAGCCCTTTTCCAGTGTTTATCTTTTGAAGGCTCCTTGAAGTTTGCAAGTTCCTCTGTCCCCATTAGGTATAATTCTTCATCTAACACTACTTCTTCAGTGTCGTTATACACATCACTCAGCCTGCGAACTTTTAAAGGTTCAACGCTATCATCATAATTATCACTATCTAGCCTCGATGATCCTGATGCAACCAAGCTCGAAGAAATAAACACTTGTGTAGATGGAGTAATCTGTGATGAAGACGTATTTGATGTACTTGAAGGAGTCCCAGGTTCATACTCCTCGCTGCTTTCTGAAGAGAATTATCTGCCAGCTGTTGTTTCAGACATCCTGCTTTCATTCTCATCATCTACTTGATCAATAAGTGGAAAAATTACTTGGGAGTCGCCATCCTCCCTTTCATCTGACCATGTCCAACATTTTTCTTCCTAAAAAATTATGTCCTTGCTCATATATAGCTTATTCTCTTTAGGGCTAAACAATCTATAATCCTTGGTACCGGGTTCCTTTCCCAGATTTATCACCAATATACATCAATCATCTAGTTTCTTCATTCTTTGGTTCGGTATCCTCATGTGACTCAAAAAACCAAACACTCTAATACGAGATACATCTGGTTTGTCATTTGTCCAGGCCTCATAAGGCGTTACAGCAGTTAGAGCTCTTGTTGGAAGTCTGTTGAGAACGTAAACAGCATGTCTCACAGCTTCTCCCCATAATTTAGTTGGTAACTCCTTTTCTTTCATCATGCTTCTGACCATTTCCATCACTATTTTGTTTCTTCTCTAAACCATGCCATTTTGTTACGGTGTGTATGGTGTAGTGTAGTGTCGAGTTAATCTCATTTCCTTTCAATATTTCTCAAATTCAGCAGACATAAATTCTCCTCCCCTATCTGTTCTCAATACCTTAATCTTTCGACTATCTCCATTTTAAACCAGTGCCTTGAAACGTTTATACCCTCCAAATGCTTCACCTTTACTTTCAAGAAAATAGACCCACATAGCACGACTGTAGTCATCTACAAACAACAAAAAATATTTCTTACCAGATGTTGTTGCCGGAGTGATTGGTCCACATAGATCCGCATATACAAGTTCAAGAGTTTTCTTTGCACTGAAACTGGAATAACCAGGTACTCCCTTCCTTGCTTGCTTTCCCATAAGACATCCAGTGCATGGGTCATGTGATTGAGTAATTTTTGGTAGACCTCTTACCATCCTTTCTTTAAACATTAATGCCAAGGCTTGGAAATTTACATGACCCATTCGTGAATGCCATAACTTTGACACTTGATCCACCTTTTCATCAAACACTTATAATTTTTTGTCTCAATAATCAACTTGTCCAGTCGATTTTGTGATCTCTTGACCTTCATGAGAAGCCTTCATTCTTATCAAAAATCCATATGTATTCTCCTCTAATCACAACTTTACTTCCCTCTTCTATTAGTTGTCCAATGCTAATAATATTACTTCGAAGACTAGGAATAAAATATACCTCGTTCAGTACACGTTCTTGACCATCCTTGCACTTCATAGAAATCGAGCCTCTACCTTTGATTTCCATGGTTGATCCATCCCCAAACTTCACCTGACTAGTGATCTGTTCATCAAGAATTTTGAACTTCGATTTTTGCCCAGTCATATGATTACTGGCGCCATTATCTAAGTACCGCAAATTGGATTCCACTTGGTTACTATCGATGTTTTTTGCCAATTTCAGTTTCATAACTCTCTCGTCTAATTGCAGCAACTCCTTCTTAGACTTGTCAAACTTCGCCAGTAATAAGGCTAGTTCATCATCTTCTATTTTGGCCAAATTCGATTCTTACTTTTGTTCCATTTATCGTCTAGGCTTGCGGCACTCTGTTGTAAAATGACCATACAAGCTGCAGTTGAAGCATCTAACATGACTCTTGTCTCGTGCCTTCACAAATGGTGGTCCATCACTTGACCTGCTACTTCTTTTCAGCCATTCCTCCCGAGTAAACAGCAGCTTGCCTTAACTAGCTTTCTCTTTTTCCACTCTTCTTCGGTGAGCATCAGTTTACCCTCACTGGTCTCAACCTTTCCTTTAACTCGTTCCTCGTGAGCGTTTAACGAACCCACGGCTTCCTCTACTGTCATCATATCAAGATTCCCATATTGCTCTATTATAGAAGTTATCTGCAAGAATCTCGAAGGTACAGCCCTCAACATTTTTTTTACAACATATGACTCCTACATCTCCTCCCCAAGCGCTCGAATACTTGTAACTAGCCCGTTGAGTTTCATGTAGAAATCATCGAGTTGATCTAAATCCTTCATACACAGAGCTTCAAATTCTACCTTTAAATTCTGAACTCGCGTTTGTTTCACCTTCCCAGCTCCTTGGCAAAGCATCTTTATTACTTTTCAAGCTCCTTTTACTGTTTTTTTCCAGCGATAGACAGCAACACGTCTTCAGGGATAGCGTGATACAACATTACCAATGCAATCTTATCTATCTTCACATCAACTGGCACCTTTGGGTCACTTGCCTCTATAGCACCACACACTCATTGCGCCTCCATAATAACTATCATCTTGAGAGCCCATGTAGTGTAATTACTTCTGGACAGTATTGGATAACTCAACCTGAAGGATACTCCCTTCATCTTGTTTGTATCCACAGTTGACATATCTGAGTCTTAACTATACCCTGACAGCTCTGATACCAAAATGTTGCATACAAATTTATATAACTATAAGTATATGTGTTTATATGAAACAGAGAAACAAGAGCTGATTAGTAATTAGAAGATTTGCTTATTATTTCATCAGCCTAATGCAGTTATATCAGAAAATATAGTCCAACCAACGATCCTATAAACCACACTATACCATAAATTGGCTTTTGCAACCAAATTTCTGAAAATTATCTAAAAAATGTTGCTATTGAAAGATGATTTCATGTCTATTGCAAGGGGTTTTAAAAACATTGCAATTGAATCAATAAAATTTGGAGGTTGTTACAAAATGTATGCTATTGCAATGTATTACCTAATTGTTACAGTAGATTGAAAATTTGGGACCAAAAGCTAGGCGGGCAATCTGAAAATTTCAAGCGCGCTTGGTAAAAATATTTCCCGGCTTATGAAATAAAAAAACAATAAAACAATAAAATACTCAAAACACTGATTGATATACACACTCAGACACACAAAATACAAACAAACATACGCAAGAATTGAAGAACCAAAACACAATCTATTTAGATGTTTTCACTCACCGCAAGAAGTTATCGATCTATCTCTCCAACTGTTGTCTCTCTAGCGTTGGATTCAATTTCGGTTTGTTCATCTTCCCACATCAAGTTCTGTAATTTTGATTCAATTTAGGGTTCTTCTCACAAAATTTCAGTTGGGGTTCTTCTCATAGATTTTTAATTTTAAGGTTCTATTTTTTAATTTAGACTGTTTAATTAGTTTTTTAATTAAATTAATGTAAGATTTGAGTTTTATAGTTTCCTAAAAGTTTGAATCGAAGATATTAACATTTCAGTGGCGTGGACTTTTTCTTCTCCCTTCACAAGCTAAAGGTTTTTTTGTGATATATGGGTTGTGATATTTTAGATTTAGTTTGTTTGTTGTTATTGCAAGATTTTTGGAATAAGCATTTATTGTTAAGTACCTGATCTTATTATATTGATGGTAAAAAGGTATTGGAGAAGTGAATATACTATGCTAAAAATATTTCTTTGAAAAAAAAAGAAATCTTGCTTGATTAATTTTAGTTTCCCCTTCTATAGGAGGGATCATGTTATTCATTGGAATTAAACAATATATTCATTGGAATTAATTTTCGTTTCAGCTTTCAGGGGCTCAACTATCAAGTTATGCCAGCTTCTTAAGTAAAGGGGATGTTGCTTTGAGCATTCTCTTGACCAGCTCAAGCAATATTGCCTCATACATTGTTACTCCTCTTTTGACAGGCCTTGGTAAGGTCTTACCGTGTCTACTGTTCCAGTCAATGTAATTGTAATTTTAAAAAGATGATTCGAGATTGCAAGGAACACAAGTTTTTAAATTTATTCCATTCATCTGTCACAATACAAGTCAAGTATTATGAGCGTCATATATTTTTTGTTGCGCATGTATGGAACCAAGGTGCTTTATCATGCACGTATATAGATTTCCAGACACATATATGTTCTTTGCATCAATAACAATAGTTAATATTTGTTCCACTAGATATAGTCTAGATTGTTGCTACTATTTCCGTCACCAGGTATTTCTGTTTTATTTTGTACTCAGCATTGCAGAGTCTTTGTAAGGGATATTGAATATAAGGTTTTTATGCTGCTTCAATTTCACCCTGCATTTTTGTTTTAAGTTCAACAATACAATATTGCCATATCTTTATCCACACCTTACTCGGGATGACGTTCATAGAGCAAATCAGCTAATCAACAATGTCAAGGTATTCACTGGTTTTGTTTTGGCTCTTTAAGTTTCTAACCTGTTTATTATGTTTCCAGTTGGCCTTCCCAAAACAACGAAAAAGTCTGCACCACAGTTATATAATTCGTCCAGTTTATAATGCCATCACAGCTGTGCCACCTCCAGGTTTGTATATACAATTTGGCCCATCTGTTATCTTTAAACAATTTTAAACCTCTCCTGGATATTTTATGCCATTATAACTTGTTGCGTTTTTATTTTTTCTATATTAAGCAAGTGTGATTTTGACCAAACCACCTCTGAAATCCATGAGGGTGAAGAAAATACTATTAATCTAACCTTCCAAGCATGGGCATTTACAGAGTATAAGGATAGATCAGGCCTTCTACATTGGTTCTGTAATATTTGGTTTAAAATAAAGTCCATTCTTGATTAAGAACTATGTTATGCATCAGTGATTTTGGCATTTGTAGTGAATTATAATTATTATAGTGCCCTAAACTAATTGGAAAAATCAGATAGCAAAATAAAAATCAGCGATGATTAAATTGGTAGGGTATTCTTGGGCCCTTGCTTTCTAGCAACAAAGTAAGCTATTTATTTTCATCTCATATGTGTGTGTCAATTATATGATTCCTTTCGTGATAAACTAAACATTACTAGAGTAGAATTTTGTTTTCAAAATCTGCCCAGTCTTTGAAGTGATGTTTATATACTTAAAAATTCGAATATTCCTGGAGTTTAACATAAGAATGGTTCAAAATGATGTTCTTAATGTCACTATAAAATTTTACATTTTTGTTTGTCAAATTTTGCAGTCCATAAAATGTTGATTATAGCACAATGATTGTGGGAACTTGCGTTGAAGTATACTGTATACAATTTTTGTCAAGGGTGATGCACCATAATTGGTGATAACGATGAAGAGGAGAATTGGTCGTAGTTTATCTATGTAAAAGAATTGTTAGATGTTACTTGTGCCAATGATAGAGATGAGACTCCGACAAGTGAAGAGGCAGAAGCTGTATACCTGATTTTTGAAAATGATTAACTAGGAATATTTTAGTCTATGTATAATTATCTTAAGATGATGTGTAAATTTTGCCTTCGTTGTTTTCTATTGAGACTTTTGTATTTTTAGACGTGGTTTGTAAGTTGGAAGAGTAGTGCTAAACTGCTTTGCGTAGATTGCTAGATTGTCTTGTGGATATACCAATTAAATTTGGTGGCTGTTAATGAAATCTAAAGGTCATGCCTAATTTTTTTAAAAAAAATTTGTGTTGCAATAGAGGGTAAAATGGTTGCCATATACTTCAAATTTTTTAATAAATGATGTTGCAATAAACTTAAGATATGTTGCAATTAACTTAAAATATGTTGCATAAGTCCATGTATTGCAACAATTATCACAAAAAAAGTTGCAAAACAATGTTGCCATAGAAAGCCTAATGTATTGCAATGTTTTTGTATTCATTGCTATAAATGTAAAAAACGTTGCTATAAACCGAATTTGTAACTTTTTTACTCTGTTGCAATATGGTCCTAAATTCGTTATCATAAACCCTTATGGCAACGAGACCAAACATTACACCTATTTTTTCAAAAAACGTTGCCGTAAACCCTATTGTAATGGATTTGTGCCATATAACAACATATTTTTAGGGTTGCTATAAGCAATCTATGGTGTAGTGCCAGGACCACCTCCACCTAAACTCCCAGTTTATCTCTACTACTAACTTATGAATAAAACTCCTACAAAGACTCCACACGACTCAGTCATGCAACCAACGAATAGAAATAAACAAAACACAAACTAATTAAATTTATTACAAGTTTGAAATTAAACCCAACAGATTTACCTCAAGGTATATATTATTGGTCATAGAAGTTCTCCACAAGTAATTCTAGACATTCGTGGGCACGAGCTTATGTCATCCTTACCGATTGATACAATAGAATATGGAGAATGAGTATCTTTTAACCAAAAACCAAAGGGAAGTCATATGTTTTTGTTGTAATTACAAAAGAAGTTAAATTTCAAATGCCTCAATAGGACTTTTTGTTCTACTTTTGTTAGTAAATGCATCCATACTATTAATCATTTGATCAATTTTTTTATTTAACTAAACAGGTGGAACCATGTGCTGGTCATAGAAATAAGAAAGCTAAGACTGATGCATCCCACGACAAAGTGCAGCTTCCTCAGAATCAAAGTAGAAGTGAAGAACCAAATTTGGAGCTCTGAATTTTCTTTTGATCCAAATATTAAAAATAGCATAATAAGATGTATGTTAACCAAATAGCTAAATTGACTCAATAGTGAGGTGTTTTTTAAACAATTTCAGTGTAATTAGAAACAATTTTAATTTATCATTTTTTATCAATTTTATTTTTTTTTAAATTTTTTTAAAGCCAATAAATTTATTCTAAACTACTATCACTACAAGAAATAAATTGGTATCTAAACATTCACCATTACTATCGTTGGTGAGATAACTCGATTGTTCATGGTAATTCTCCAATCAATATATCACAAGTATGAAAGTGCAAATCAAGAGGTAAATATTTCAATGTTTGTCTCTTTTTTACTTTGGAATATGTCGACATATATAGTACTAATTGAATTTATTGTTCTTATACATACAAGATTCAAAAGAAAGTCAAAGATGGAGATGATGATAATGATGATGATGATGATGATGATGATGATGATGCCTACAATGAAGATGATGAGGGTGGATATTACAGCAACCAACAACGCGACTAGTAAATAGACGAAGAAAACATTTTCTTCGTGATGAGCATGGTGATGACGATGGTGGACGGGCTTCTAGTTAAGTTTTAGTTATGATCGAGATGTTCTTCTATATTACCTGCTTTGAACTTATGTTTAGTTATTTTGAAATTATTTTAATGGTTTGAACAAGTCGGTTTAGTTCATGGACAATGATTTGGTTGTTATTATAATTATAATGGTATAAAGTTTGTGAATGGTTTGGTTGTTACTAATGTAAATTGTGGTATGTTTTTCTGTTTTTGGCAATGTTTAATTTGTGACTGGTTTGTATTTCGATTTTGTATATATGGGGGATGCAAAAAATTGAGATGTGTTGTTAAAAATTTTGTAGTCTAAAACTAAACGCTTAAATCGACTTGAGGGCATAAACCGACCGTTGTTTACCATATGTAAACCTAGGATACCCGACTGAACTTATATAAACCCGATCGATTCAAGTAAATTCGACCAAAATCATATTTCTTATAGTCGATTTTTATTTGGTCGGTTTGGAAATACAGTACGGTTTATTTGGTCGGTTTAAATACGGTAAATCAATAACTTACAATTTCCTTGGCTTTTTCCGCAACTATATCATTTAAAAAATTTCCATATTTGTCCTTCCTTGCCTCAATCCAGGTATCTGATCGATCTACCTCCTCTATATCTGGATGAGATTCTAAGTGCATTGACATATAGATAATCACCTTAGTAATAACATAAACATATTTGGAAAGTCAACAAGAAAACCAAAATGAATATGTTGTTTCAATAACACTAACCCATTCATTCTCATGGTTTGCATAACCTTTTCGAGCCATGCGATGTGGATATAAACTCATTGACCTTCTTTAAACTTGTTCATCATGAATTTTCTTCATAAAAAGCATCAATAAGGTTAAATAAGATCACGACTAAGTAAATATTGTATATAAATTTAGCAAAAAAATATTACGTAAAGGTAAATAGAGCCATACCATAAATTTGTTCCACGTGCGATCAGAAATAAATATGTCCCAATGACATTTTTCAATGAAAGAATAATCTGCAGGAGGATGTGCCAAAATTTTAGGTTGATCTAGATATGAAAGAATATAATCTTTGGTGAGCCGACATTTGAACTCCCTCCATTTTGAAGATGCAGATATTAAAACCATCTTCTTGGCTGATTGAGGTACAATGAAAGCCATCTACATACATAAGAAACATTAGTATCATTAAAAAATGCAAGCAAGTGAAAGAACATAAGAAACTAGATTATTTCGTTTTTTTTTACCTGCACACAGTCCCAAATCTTTTCCTGTGTGTCTTTTGGAACAGACTTCCAGGAATCATGCCAGATTGGGGCTTTTATTCTTGCCAAAACTCCAATATATGATTGCATCTCTGCCCCTACTTTACCATATGGCTCTCCTTTTGAATTAAAAGACACCACAAGTTTGATCCCCATCATCCCCATCATCTTGCGTCTTAGAATCTGGTGCATCATCACACAACCTCGCTTCAATAGCTTGAACACTAAAAACAGCGACATAATCTATACAACACACAAATAAGAATCAATATTAGCAGCGACATACATTCTCACACACACAAGTATGAAACATAGATGATTTAACATTAAAAACAGAGTTTAATATACATTAAACAGAGTTTATTCATACACATTAATTTAAAAAAAGTGTTTAATATACATTAAACAGAGTTTATTCACAAAAAACACCTAACACTAAAACATCCAACAAATATATACTAAAAACAAATTCATTCATCATAAATATAACCCCAAAATCACCCATACAAACAGACGTAACTCAATACATATTTAAAAACATATATATATTTGTAACTCAATGCATGCAAAATCCAAGATAAATGAAAACTCAAAACTGAATCAACAACAAATATTTTAAAAACAGAGATGTAATTAAAAGTAAAAAAGAAGCATGTTTTAGAAACCCCAAATAATAAAACCCTAAAAATGGTTATATAAACCCCAAATCAATCACTCAAATGCCCCAAATATAAACCCTAATCCCAAATACAAACCCCAAATCCCTAAATATGGATGTGGGTTTTAGGGTTTCATAATCCCCAAATATAGATGACATATAGGTGTGGGTTGTGTTAAATACCTCTGTTGAGTTGTTGAGTCGAATGGGAGATGAAAATCGCCGGTGTTGAGTTGAAATCGCCGGTGTTGGTATTGAGGTGTTTAGAGACAAAGTAATGGAGTAAAAAAAGTAACGGGTTAAATTAAATGGGTAAGAATGAAATTGGGGGGAGATGAAAATGAAATTGGGGGGAGATGAAAATGAAAGAAGAGGGAACTAAAAAAAATTCATTTCAAATCAACGGTTTATAATTTAGTTCTACTTTAATCTGACGATCAGTATTTTTTCCTATTATTTTTTTTTCAAAATTAAAGAATAAATTGTAAAAACTGTGTTCAAATCTTGTATTTTCAAAATATAGTTTAAACAGACTTACAACTGTTAATTTTGCGAAACCGTTGCCTGAATTAACGTAGGATAAACATTTATAAAGAAAACCGTTATGTAAGAAAGTGTTAGTTAAGATATCATTGGATAACGGTGTGTCAAAGATATCGTTGTCTCAAGTAATTTCACACAATAATTTTTGCTCGAAACCCGTTGTCCTATATGTTTAAAAAATTAATTTTGAACAAATTCGACATTCTAGTGTATATAAATTTTATCAACACTCCACGTTTCCTGTAAAATTCGAATATTTCATATATGACTTTGATTTGATCATTCGGATGTGAAAAATATTTAAAAAATTTCGAACATTCTGTGCATGACTTTAGAAGTAAAATCTAGTAAAAGGCGTACTCCCTGAAACGAGAATGTTACCCGAATGTCTGAATAATTTTTTTAAATGAGTTATCTGACGATCCAACCGTACGGTTGTCAAGATATGTTAATTTTGGGATTGTGAAAAAATATTTAAAAATTCCCGAACATTCCGTGCATGACTTTATAAGGAAAATCTAGTAAAGGCATACTCCCTGAAACGAGAATATTTCGTCAATCAGCAATGAATCTTCTTTCACAGAGTTGTACTTTTACCACAATTTTTCTTATAAAATCCAGCAAGATAAATTTTGACTTTTTTTATTATTTTATACATGGCTAAAATTAGTATATTTTAACAACCGTACGGTTGGATCGTCCAAAAAATCATTTCAAAAAATTATTTCGTTAATCAGCAACGAATCTTGTTTTAGGGAGTTGTACTTTTACCTCATTTTCCTAAATAAACTCCAGCAAGATAAATTTTGAAATTTTATATTATATTTTTACGTGGCTAAAATCAATAGATGTTAAGATCCGTACGGTTGGATCGTCCAAAAAATCATTTGAAAAAATTATTTCGTTAATCTGCAAGGAATCTTGTTTTAGGGAGTTATACTTTTACCACATTTTCCTTATAAAGTCAAGCAAGATAAATTTTTAAATTTTTTATTATTTTTTTACATGGCTAAAATCAATATATTTTAACATCCGTACGGTTAGATCGTCCAAAAAATCATTTCAAAAAATTATTTCGTTAATCAACAACGAATCTTGTTTTAGGGAGTTGTACTTTTACCTCATTTTCCTTAAAACTCAAGAAAAATAAATTTTAATTTTTTTTATTATATTTTTACGTGGCTAAAATCAATATATGTTAAGATCCGTACGATTGGATCGTCCAAAAAAATCACTTCAAAAAATTATTTCGGTAATCAGCAACGAATCTTGTTTTAAAGAGTTGTACTTTTACCTCATTTTCCTTATAAAGTCCAGCAGGATAAATTTTGAAATTTTTTTTACATGGCAAAATGAAAATATTTTAACATCCGTACGGTTGGATCGTCCAAAAAATCATTTGAAAAAAATATGTCGTTAATCAGCAATGAATCTTGTTTCACGGAGTTGTACTTTTATCTCATTTTTCTTATAAATTCAAGCAAGATTAATTTTGAATTTTTTTTATTATTTTTATACATGGCTAAAATCAATATAGTTTAATATCTGTATGGTTGGATCGTCCAGAAAATCATTTCAAAAAATTATTTTGTTAATCGGCAATGAATCTTGTTTTAGGGAGTTGTACCTTTACCTCATTTTCGGTATAAAGTCAAGCAAGATAAATTTTGAATTTTATATTTAATTTTTTACGGGGCTAAAATCAATATATTTTAACATCCGTATGGTTGGATCGTCTAAAAATTCATTTTAAAAAAATATTTCGTTAATCAGCAATGAAACTTGTTTTAGGGAGTTGTACTTTTACCTCATTTTCCTTAAAAACTCAAGAAAGATAAATTTTGAATTTTTTATTATATTTGTACGTGGCTAAAATCAATAGATGGTAAGATCCGTACGGTTGGATCGTCCAAAAAAATCAATTGAAAAAATAATTTCATTAATATGCAACGAATCTTATTTTAGGGAGTTGTACTTTTATCTCATTTTCATTATAAAGTCAAGCACAATAAATTTTGAAAATTTTTATTATTTTTTTACTTGGCTAAAATCAATATATGTTAACATCCGTATGGTTGTATCATCTAAAAAATCATTAAAAAAATTATTTCGCTACTTATCAACGAACCTGAACTTTAGATGTTACACAACGGTTTCTGCAAAATACCGTTGTGTGATAAATTCTCATAATCGAGGATTCTCATTCTTCCAACTAAGCAATCCAAGTAAAATTAATCAACGACTCTCATTTTTGCAACTCAGCGATCGAAGTGAAATATTTTCCACCAATCAGGTGGTGCCATGATTTCTTGCAAACAGACCACAATTATTCTGTCAAAATTGTAAAACTATTGTATCATGCTTCTCTATAGACTCCTTAATACAACACGCTCCATAAACCATTGTTTATATGTATGTTTTGTAACAACTTTTTTTTCAACTTAGTCCAAAACTATTGTCCGAGATTACAATAAATTATCTTATTAACAACGGTTTTGGACAGTTTTGTTAAAGATATATGACAACAATGCAATTTAAGTATTGTTGTCTACCTCGGCAAGAGGATGCCACAGAGACAAGTCTTTCAAAAAACTGCTATAACCGTTGTTCTACATGTTTTCTAACAACAGTTATTCGAGGAAAAAAAATTCACCGTCGTATCCTAATTTGGGGCAACGGTTTTTTGGTCGATCGTTGTTTCATAGGTGTTGTGTAATTGCAAATTTCTTGTAGTGTGATGCATCCCACACCAAAGTGCAGCTTCCTCAGGATCAAAGTAGAAGTGAAGAACCAAATTTGGAGCTTTGACTTTTCCTTTGATCGAAATATTTATAAATAGCATAATAAGATGTATGTTACCCAAGATAGCTACATTGACTCCATAGTGAGGTGTTTTTTAAAAAATTCCAGTGTAATTAGAAACAATTTTAATTTATCATTTTTTATCAATTTTAATTTTTTTAAAATTTTTTTAAAGCCAATAAATTTATAATAAACTACTATCACTACAAGAAAAAAATTGGTATCCAGGCATTCACCGTTACTATAGTTGGTGAGATAACTCGATTGTTCATGGTAATTCTCCGATCAATATATCACAAGTATGAAAATGCAAATCAAGAGGTAAATATTTTAATGTTTGTCTCTTTCTTACTTTGGAATATATCAATATATATAGTACTAATTAAATTTGTATGTTCTTGTACGCAGCAGATTTAAAAGAAAGTTAAAGATAGAGATGATGATGATGATTATGATAATGATGATGATGATGTTGATGATGATGATGATGATGATGATAACGACGCCTACAATGAAATGAAGATGATGAGGGTTGATATGACAGCGGCCAACCGGGCGACTTGTAAATAGAGAAGGAAGACATTTTTCGTGATGAGCATGGTGATGACGATGGTGGACGGGCTTGTAGTTAAGTTTTAGTTATGATCGAGATGTTCTTCTATATCACCTGCTTTGAACTTAAGTTTAGTTATTTTGAAATTAGTTTAATGGTTTGAACAAGTCGGTTTAGTTCATGGACAATGGTTTGGTTGATAATATAATTATAACTGTAGAAGTTTTATGAATGGTTTGGTTGTTACTAATGTAAATTATGGTATGTTTTTCTGTTTTTAGCAATATTTAATTTGTGACTGGTTTTGTTTTCAGTTTTGTATACAGGGGGGCTTCAAAAAATTGAGATGTGTTGTTAAAAAATTTGCAGTCTAAAACTAAACGCTTAAATTGACTAGAGAGCATAAACCGACCGTTGTTGACCATTTATAAACCTAGGATACTCGACCGAACTTATATAAACCCGATCGATTCAAGTAAATTGCACAGAAATCATATATTTTATAGTCGGTTTTTATTTGGTCGGTTTTGAAATTAAAATGTTAATTTGCAAAAGTCAAGATATCTAAAAGTAAGTATGAAAGCATAAAAATTCCCATCCTGAAGAAAGCTGATTATTCTACATGGAGAGTAAAGATGTTGATGTTCCTTGAATTTATTGATGATGCATATGTTGATATCATCAAAACAGGACCTCCTTACCCTTTGGAAACTGTTGTTATGACTGTAGATGCTCATGAACACTATGTCAGGAAGGAAAGATCAAAGTGGTCAGGTCTTCAAAAAGCTGCAATGCTTAAGGATGCTAAAGTCAGGAATATTTTGCACAATAGTTTGGACAATGTGATGTCAAATAGAGTGATTTCCTGCAAGACTGCAAAGGAGATATGGGATGCCTTGGAGACACAGTGCCAAGGTACAATAGCAATAAAAAAAGAACAGAAGAGTTGTTCTTGTGAAAGAATATGAGCAATTTAATGCCAAGGCTGATGAGTTAATTAATGATATATATGATAGATTTCTGACACTATTGAATGATCTATCATTGGTTGGAAAAGAATATGAAAGAGAAGACTCAATCACCAGGTTTCTCAGAGCTCTTTCGGAAGATTGGGATACTCAGGACTTAATAACCAGGCATCAATATAATCTTGATTCTCGGACTCTGGATGAGGTGTATAGGATGCAGAAAACTCATGACTTGGAGATCCAGCAAAGGAAAAATAGATAGGGTCGGAAGATGAAGTTGTGGCTCTTAATGCTGAGACTCAATACCACCGGTTTTTGGACCACTCGTTTTTGCTTGAGTAATATTTAGTAAACAGGTTGAATTTAGTAGTAAATACTGTTAGTGTAGGTGCCCTAGAGGCTATACATTATTCTTTTATCTTTATGTCAGTTGATCATTCAATAAATGTATTTATTATGACCTTAATTACTGCGATATTTTGTTAGCATAATAAATGTCCTTAGAATCATGATACAAATTGTATAGTTTAAGTACATGACTTGAACTTGAGATTATATAATATATCATATTCTTAAAGGTCCCTAGTCGAGTATTATTATATAGGACAATAATAATACATAAATAGACTAGTATGTTGTTTGACAAGATAACCACATCTCATTGGTTATAAGTATGGGGATACTAAAGTCAATACATAGGTACATGTGAGAGTACATGGTATTGGATAGACCCACAGTGAGATTCTTCATGTTTAATAAAGTCATAAGAAAGACTCACAGTGATAATGGTGTAACGATCCTTTGACTTGAAATCATTATATTTCTATACGAGGATTAATATACTTTGACTACATTAAAAGTTACTTTTGATCGGGTGATGATAAAAGTGGACATCGGGTATATCATGAGTCGTATGAGAAATATGAATGATAGATAAAGGATTTAACCCTCCTATAATTAGGAGAGATATTATTGGCCTCTTGATTGAGTGAGATTATAAAAGCATGGCCATGCTCAAATAATGATTTATCTCGATAATCTACTCATGGATCAAGTAAACCCGGATTAAATGTTGAAGAGGATGACTAAATACATGCCTCGAGTTTAATCTATAATATGTATGGTTAAAGGGATTATATTACACGAAAAACATTAATCACGAAAGGTTTTATCTAATCACGATTTAATTATTGTTTAATTGGGTAACAATGATGTATTACTAGATACCGCTCATTGTTTATAATTTTATTAGAGAATAAAATTATTGCCAATTAAATAATAGCCTATAGGGTCGCACAAATAAAGCACTTAATGGAATAGTTAATTTAAATTATGGATTTAAATTAATTGATGATTATTTGAATTTTATTATAATTAATAAGACTTAATTGAGATAATATAAATTTGAATTAAAAGGAATGTTTTTGCCCATAATAATTAAATATGACTTAGTTATTAATTAAATAATAGAAATTTGTTTTTATTATTTAATCCAATACCTATTAGGGTTGGGCTTTGCTATTATGGACCTTTTTAATCAGTCATTATAAATAGATAATGAGAGGTTAAAGAGGTTTGTATATTTTTTAAGAAAACCCTAGCAGCAAAATGAGGCAGAGGCAATTCAGATCGTCAAGAAGAAGGCTAGTACATCCATTCTGTAGTCAAGTTCGTGAGACGTTCTTGAAGGTGCTCGTGTGAATACCATAGAGGTGTTTCTCCGAGAGGTAGACACAAAGCGTGATGGCTAGGATCTCCGTTGAGTTCGTGAAATTTAATCTCTTGAAAGGTATGATTCGTTATCTCCATAATCTGCCCATAATTATAAATGGATCCTGTTTTTGGGTTTCGAAATTTTTGTTTTATTTACGTTTATCCGCTGCGTTTTATGCCTTCGGAACCCAACAAATACGACTAGCTAAATACAACCTCTAGTAAATACTACCACTTCCGGTTGAATTATATTTTTCGGCTAAAATTCAAAAATCCCGCCCAAAAAATTAAATTTTCCAAAAAATTTTAAACAGCACACCCAAAAATTAAATTTGACCGAAAATTGCCAAAACTATGACTTTAAATTTGACCCCATGCGGTCGGAAATATGAAAAAATATTTTTTTTAAAAAAAGTCGGAAACAGTAAAACATGGTCGGAGACAAATAGACTACATCGGAGAAAACTTGCAATGCTTGTTTAGAACTAATACTTTTCTCCCATTGACACTTTAGGCTGACCCTATGTATTACCCAGCGAACATACCCACAAAATTAACACAAAAGCTCTTTTTTTAGAGCTACACAAATGCAAAAGTAACAATAATTTCAAGAAACTACAATACTCAACATTCTCTTTATTCTCATGAGTTTACAACTCAAAGTGTTGTATCGATATCTATCATTTTTAATAACGATAAATATTATAAAAATCCATATTAGTAATCAATAATAATTCTAGAATCTGTTAACACGATCTCTACATACATTACATCTTTACATACATTACATGTATAAATTGATGATTGATTTCTCGATCTAGGGCAGTAGTGGCAGCAATGATCAAGAAGATCGGGCGGTGTTAATGGGAAGTGGCGCATTCACGGACGTCATTCGCCGTTTGTTTCATCGCCGATCTTCCGTTAGTCAAAGTAAACGAGAGGACGTCGTTAACAGTAATGACAAGTCATAAACTCAAGATTTGAAACTCATACAAGTACCTAACCACACGTTTTACAGGCTTTTGTCTACCGACACTCATAAACGGGTCAGTAACCTCATTATTCTGATGAGTTTACGCCACAACATATGAAGAATATAACAGAGAATCGGAAAAGGGGGAGTTGGCCGGAATATTAATTTTGGTTCAATTTTGACAAAATAAAAGTGACTAAGTGATAGATCGGAGGGAGATGAGTGTGAATCAGATAAGAATTGTCGAGAAAGGGGCTCGTCGGAGTATGACCAGATGGCGGACAGCCGGCTGCAGCCGGTGGCGGTGTCGTGGGGGGCCTGTAGTCGAAGAGGAAGGTGGGGAAAGAGAGAGATGTAGGGGGAGGGAGCTGGAAAAAAAGTGATGCATTCGTGAGGGATAAAGGGGCGGGGGCAGGTAGGTCCGGGGGTGGGGGTTCAGGGTTATATTTTACTTATATGATTTTTTTTTTTGTTTTAATTTTTATAAAATATAACTCCAACCCTCAGATTATTTTGATAGTAGTTGAATTTGGTCTGTTAGATATAATTCAGGCGGATCAATGACATATCACTAAATACAACCTTACACTAGTACATAAATGGCCTTTTACGTCGGTTAAATGGGTCTTCTACGTCGGCTAAATGGCGACGTATAGAGGGGGACGTATAAAGTACGAGGTCTTTTACGTCGGGTAAAATTATGACGTAAAAAGACAAAATATACGTTGAGTATCAAACCGACGTAAAAAACAAAATGCCCGACGTATATAAATTAGAAAAGATGACGTATGAAATCAAAATAGTCGACGTAAAAGCTCAAACCACGACGTATATTGGTAGTCCTTTTACGTCAGTTTGTTAAACCAACCGACATATATACTTATCTTTTATACATCGCCCTTGTGATGAACCAAAGTATATTATCAAAATAAAAATATTTTTTTATGTTTCTATATACTTAGAAACCTTATTTTACGACCAACATATTTTACATTTATATTTTTGTACAACCAAAAACTTGTGATAAGAATAATTTTCAATATGAATAAATTCATGAACTAAACACTTATAAAAATACATCCATACAATTTATTCTCTTGATCTAGCCTGTCAACCAAGTCATACATTTTAATCAGTTTTCTATACATTGTGCTTACATGATATTTGAATAAAAATAATTTACATTGTTGAGCTGCTGTAAGATAAGGTGATACTCTTCCTGAAAGCCCCACCGTAATCACAATTCACCTAGGTAGTCTCCACTTTGGCATTCTGTCCATCCAAAACATTATTGAAATTAGATAATTAAAGTGATAAATACTAATTAAATAAAATGATTAAAATCAATAGCATGACAAATTTAATCCTAAATTTAAATTGAATAGACACTAAAAATTGCACTCAAATATAGTTTTCCAAGAAAGCATATTATTTATGATTTGAATTCAACATTCAAATCAGGTCATAGGATAAATAATGTATTAGGTCTTAAGCTAATGATTAAATTTTAAATGCTAGCATTGAAAGCTTAGCTAAAGATAATTTTGCTGATCATATTTCAAATGTACTAGTAGACAGAGCTAAACTAACAGGTACCACTATGATGTCAAGTTTAAGAATGACAGGTAAACCAAAAGTGTATATTATATATGTCTATGGCTATATATCTCACACTAATCAAAATATTTGTACACTTAAATTACCAGCAAACTGTTTCGGATGGGTACAATAGAAAAAGTCCAGATGATGCCAGACACATATAACCCAAAGCAACATGAGATTAGCAAATGTTAGTCGTAACCACATACAAAATTCAAATCTCCAATTTCTGCTCCTAAAAATCTATATGAGTATGGCCTACTAATTATATTAAAACAGAAAACAGAGGACTACATCCAGAATATTACTATTTTACCTCAATTTATTTTTCACAAGAAAAAAATTTATAAAACAAACGCAAGTTCTTTAGACAAAATTTCGTAGGACGGAAGTTCTACACATGTTTGGACAGAACATTCACTTAATTTCTAAAATACTTAAATTTGAAGTTGTTTTACATGCAAAAGACCAGCATAGTAAAGCATGAAATCAAAGTTCAACAAATAGAAGTCAAATATATGTGCAATATATATTGGAACCCATATATGTTCTTAATTTTTTTAATCTAAATCTTTAAAATGAGGAGGCTAAATTCAGAAAAATTGTCAACTAAATGTGTAGATACAAAAAGCAGCAAAGGAGTGGATTAATAAATCTACTGATTTAGATTAACAGAAAAGAATTTGAACATTTTTATTGCAACTTTATTTGTGCGATATACCAAGCAGTCAAGGAACTTATATGTTACATTATGTGCTGCAATTTCAAACTATACGATAGTGTAGGTTCCTATGAATTTCTTTCTACAAAAATGAAATAGGTAAGAGAAACATGCATGTTTCTGTTTTCCAATGAGCGTTATCTTGACCAATATGTATCGTCATAGATTACATTAATATTCAGTAAAAATAAAAGGTAAGCATCATTATCAATTTACTAATAGTTGTAGTTCATATATTATGAATTTACTAATATACTTTAGTTCATATCATCGAATATAATAGTAGTTAACATGAAACAGAATACTCAAAAATAACAAAAAAGTACAAACAAGTAATCTTATACCAACAAACTCATAGTTGTAAAAATGGTATGACTGAATGTCCATATGGTTGTGTAATTGCCTCAAACTTTGAGAAGACAATGCCAAGATCCCTATCTTATATCATAATTCTAGTGGTTTTACTTTTGAACAATAAATCTATAATAAATTTGGCAATTAGTAATTAGAAAAAACAACAACCACTGTTAATTTACAATTAAGACTTGATTGATGTAAGGATGTATCCTTAGTTCAGTTACTCCCTTTTCTTCACTCACAACTACCTGCTACAGAATAAGACAATCTTCTTCCTACATAAAATAATGAATATTGTTCAAAATAAAATAAGAAGAAAATTCCAACACAAAGTATTCAATCACTCCCTCCAGTCTGAAAAGACCGGAATTGTTTGATTCTTCTATTCAAATAACAACATAAAAATTGGAGATAAAATATTACTCCTTTACATTTTTATGAAGCCGAAAATTGGTGATTTTAATTGATTAACAGCAATTTAACAAAAAGACTCATTAACAATCCCTTTAATTGGGGTAGAAAGAGTGTGGCAATGAATGGCACAACTAATTCCAAAATCATAATCAACACAACACAACTCACAACACGACTCAAATATATCATTTCTATCAAAATTTTATTCTTAAAGCTTCTCAATTACACATTCAAAATTCCCACACCCACTAGAAAACTAAAAAAACATGTATTGGTAAAAAATTTAAAAAAATCTTGAAAAACCTGTAGCAAAGGAGCGAACTCCTTATCCCATTTTTCCAAATTCACACCTGAACTCACACAATAAACAAATTCAATTAGACTACCTTTATGTTTGTCGGAACGGATCGAAGTGAGGGAGAATAACTGGAATTTGAGAACATGTAAGACAAAAAAGTGAAGAAATGATTGAATTGAGATGCTCACACAAGAAATTTGCAATCACACAACAACTATGAAACAACGGTTGACAAAAAAAACTGTTGCCCCAAATTTGTAGACAACTGTGAATTTCCTTTCCTCGAAAAACTGTCATTGGAGTACATGTAGAACAACGATTATAGCTGTTTTTTGAAAGATTTGTCTCTGTGGCATCCTCTTACCGAGATAGACAATAGTTCGGATAGTGCACTGTTGTCATAAATCTTTCACAAAACAGTCAAAAACCGTTATTAATAAGCTAACTTATGGTAGTGTGAGACAATAGTTTTTGGCTTTATGTTGTGTAATTTACACAAGTGTTTATTAGAACCCTTGTGTTATTGAACATCAAACAATGGTTTCTACATAGCATTATTAAAAGAAAAGCTCACAAACAATGGTTATTAGTAGTGTTAAGTAAATGAGGTTCAAACAACAGGTCTTGTGACTTGTTGTCTGAACACCTTATTTAGATGACTGTTTTATATATTGTGACAAAGTAATGGTAATAAAAGATAATTGACTTAAAGGAAAGCTCAAAACAATGGTTATTAGTAGTGTTATGTAAATGGGGTTCAAACAACACGTCTTGTGACTTGTTGTCTGAACACCTTATTTAGATGACTTTTTTTAACATTGTGACAATAACCTTTGTCTCTTGAGTAATGGTAATAAAAAAAAATTGACTTGCATATATCAAATTCCCACAAAACATATTCAAAACCATTCAACCAAGAAATTTACCAACCATAAATCATCCGACCAACAAACTAACAATCAAGAAATCATGAACCAAACTAGAGAACAAAAATACCACCTCAAATGGACGAGTTCAACTATTAAACCAAAAGTTTGGTGATAAATACATACAAATCAAAGTACTCTCTTTAAAGAAATACAAAGCTGCAAAAGGCAATCTCCATTTCATGAAGACCCTATTTTAGAGCTGTTGCATTTCTTTAAAGAGAGTAAACCTGGACACATTTTCATTCATCAACAAACTAAATATTTTCACCAACACAACAAGAAAACAAGGGTAAGTTACAAGTTAATCTATGAATCAAAAAATACACAAATTAATCATAATGTCATGATACAAGTCCACTGAAGAATAGAATCAAATAGTGGTGTCCATCCAAATTGGCCAAACTGTCCAAAAGTTCTTCTAACCTCAGCTTGATCAACATCATCATTTAATCCATTTAACCACTCAATCAGTGATGACATAAATTATTTGGCCCTTGAGTAGTGTAAAATACGCTCAAAAACCAAATCCATCACTGAAAGCAAAATAAAAAAATTGAACATTAGCAAATATTAAAGAAACACGGTTCATCATACTATCAATGTATGCTTATTGTAATTACATTAAACCAAATACATTAAACCAAATACAAGGCGGAATCCAAATAATTATGATATATTAAAATTTTAAATAATCCTAACTTCAGTAATGGTAAGTGATAAAAATCAATTAAAAAATATGATTCGACAAATTAAACATTTATGAAATGAAAAAAAAATATTGCCAACAAAGAAATAATGAAAGGCATACTTAAACTTAAAAGAAATGTAGTTATTACCATCATGGAAGTTGAATCCATTCTTCTTCCTCCTGCATATAACTAGCTTCTTCCTCGTCACGTTCCTCCACACTCGGGAACAGTGGCACATGCACCTCATTCTCAAGTTCTATTTCTACGGATCCATCATTTTCATCATCACACTGGTCATAATAATTTTTTTCTGGTAATTTCAACACTGCGGACCAATGTTTTTCGAGAGGATCATCAATGTAACAAACTTGTTTAACATGCTTCCCTAGAACAAAAGGATCATTTACATAACCTAATTTGTTCAAATTAACCAACGTATATCCTAAATCATCTACCTTAACTCCTTTGTTCATATATACCCAATTACAACGAAATAGAGAGATTCTAAACTTATTATAGTCTAACTCCCATATACTTGATATAACTCCATAGTAGGTGTGTGAAATATGTTAGATATTTTTATCCATACCCTGCACAAGCATTGTATGTGCTACAACGCAAACACCACTGCACTGAACCTGTCAATTACCATCCCGCTCCTTAGTGCTATAAGTAATATCATTAATTTTATATGCACTGAATGTAAGGACAATCTTGTTGGGACCTTCTGCAATCCACCTTATCTCCTCAGGTATGTTATGGTTGTCATCCGATAATTGTGATTGAATATGTCAAACAATAAATTGATAAAAAGTATATACGATAGTGCTAGCCAGTTAAATTATTATACTAATTTAGACCTGAAGTAATAAGATAGAAGCTGATAATGTCTTAAATAATTTTCTAGAATTAAAAACATTTGCTAAAAAACTCCTAAATTAGTGTTCAAGTGCAAAATAAACAAAGTAACGCAATTACTGTGAACACGTTAATTAGGCCTACATATGATGCTATTAACCATAAAAATCTTAACTTTTTCCGGAATCATGTGGGGAATTCATCATTTTGCTTGGGTTTTAGACAGACTTGGTCATTTTCATGTTGCTTGAATCTCGTCATTAGAGATACCATGTGTTCACTGCCAGTGAAATGAATTAATTTAATATAAGAATCGAAATGCATACATATTCAGAAATAACACACAGAAAATTGAGTAATACTCACTCAAAATATGGTCTTATTGCATTATTATTTTACAGAGAACACAAATGTATTAGGTGCAAGTCCTCCTGACTTGGCTTTATCATTGTTGCACCAGATAAGGGCCTGCACATTGCATCCTGCTCATGCCTAGAATTTTGGGGCAGTCCTACGGTAGGTTCTTCAAAATTCACCAAACACTCAACCGCCTCCTCGGCAACATATCCCTTGGCAATACATCCTTCAAGATGAGTGGGGTTCCGTACATATCCCTCAAATGCCTTCATATACCTTTCGAAAGGGTACATCCAACGTAAGAATATTGCCCCGTAAAGCTTAACCTCTCTAACAAGATGAACTGAGAGATGAATCATCACATCAAAGAGCGAGAGGGGGAAGTGTTTTTCTAGCTGACAAAGTGTTTCCACCAACTGAGATTGCATTTTTTTAATTTTTCTGCATCGATGACTTTACTGCAAACTGCCTTGAAGAAGAGACAAAACCGAATAATTGTGCATCTGACTTGCTTTTGCATGACTGACCGAATTCAAATAGGAAGCAAACGATGCAATATGGTGTGACAATCATGAGATTTCATACCAACAAGTCGAAGATTTTCCATATTTACCAGATTTTTTATATTTGACCAAAATCCATCCGGCAACTTCATTTGAAGAAAGGCTGAGCAAACGGTTTTGTTTTTTACATGCGATAAGTTCCAAGATTCCAACGGCACCTTCTCTTTCTTTCTGGGAGTTTTTATCCTTAACTCTGTTCTTATTCCCATTTTAGCCATATCAAGACGGACAGACTCCCTACCTGTTTTTCTCGATGTGCATCACATCGAGAACATGCGTAACCGGTAAAAACTTCCAATACTCGAGTTGAAAGAATATAAAAATCTTCTTCCAAACGGGTCGAGCTTCACCTTTCT
Organism: Apium graveolens; assembly: GCF_009905375.1. Classification (NCBI taxonomy): domain Eukaryota; kingdom Viridiplantae; phylum Streptophyta; class Magnoliopsida; order Apiales; family Apiaceae; genus Apium; species Apium graveolens. The sequence continues at coordinate 12,053,791 of NC_133654.1, read as the reverse complement.
TCCATCGAAGTGGGCGTTGTGTCTTACCAAAATACATGGCCTCTTAGATATTGTACTCTTCCAAGAACCTGTTCTCCGGTTAACGGAATAGGAGCAACCTCCTTCTCTACAGTGTTATCAAAAAATGATTTTTGCCTTCTATACGGATGATGTCTGGGAAACCACCTTCGATGCCTCATAATTACTGTCTTACGGTAATTAACCAGCCTAGTAGAATTTATTTTATCAAAACATATTGTACAAGCATTATACCCTTTAATGACATTTCCTGACAAGTTCCCTGAGGCTGGATAGTCGCTTTTTGTCCATCGTAATATGCCCCTAAATATGAAAGACGCTTGCTGATATGCGTCATACATATTTTTTGCACGCCACAATTCTTGCAAATCTTCAATAAGTTGTTGAAGGTACACGTCAATATCGTTTCCTGGCTCAGTCGGTCCTGATATCAATAAGCAAAGCATAATATACCTTCTCTTCATACAAAGCCAGGGTGGAAGGTTGTAGATTGATAGCAAAACCGGCCAGCTTGAGTGGTCAGTACGGTTTCCATGAAAAGGATTGAAACCATCGGAATATAAAGCTACACGAAGGTTCCTAATCTCTGATGCAAAATCAGGCCACTTCTTGTCAACATCCTTCCATGTTTCAGAGTCAGCCGGATGCCTCAGTTTACCATCCTCTGGTCGCTCGGTGTCATGCCAAGTCATCTACTTTGCACTGTTAGGTGTATTAAACAAATTTCTTAATCTCGGTATCAATGGGAAATACCATAAAACTTTAGCAGGGACCCCCACAAGTTCCTCTCCTTTTATGTTTAATTTCCATCTAGAGGCCTTACATATGTGACAAGTAGTTTCATCTTCATCTCTCTGACCACGGTATAAGAGACAATCATTCGGACAGGCGTATATCTTTTTATATCCCATTCCTATTGAACATAAGGTTTTTTTTTCTTCATTAAACGAAGAAGGCATATTGTTACCTTCTGGAAGCATAGACCCGAGCAATAGTAAAATATCAGAGAAGCATGAATCAGACATACCATGCTTTACTTTCATGTTATACAACATAACTAAAGCTTTTAATTTAGTGTAACACTCACATCCAAGATAAAGGCGTTGGTGTTCACCTTCAATATGGTGAAGGAAATCTGAAGAATACGAAGAAATATCATCATCCTCATCGTTAGCTTGATCCATTCTTGTAGGAAATTTGTTAACAGATTCGGAAGTGTCGGTGTCATCCGGTACAGGACTAGATGCTAAATTTGACTCCCCGTGCCATATCCAATGTATATAAGTTTCATCGATACCATATTGAAAGAGATGGTTTTTGACCTTCTGAGTTTTCCATGATTTAGTATGTTCACACCTTAAGCAGGGAAAACTAATTTTCTCTTCAATTACCCCTTTTTAAATGCAAATTTCAACACATCTTCAACGCCTATTTTAAACTCTTTTGTCCTTCTATCAGCTCTTAACCATGATCTATCCATCTTTACAATAATCTGAAAAGAAAAGTGAATACATCTAAAATCAGTTTAACAAAAATCAACAAGTAGCAGGACAACTCTGTTTTCCCTACAATACAAGACCAGTTTAACAAAAAAAACTCAATTTACTAGCTTAACAAAAGTAGGAGCATAGAAAGACAAAAGACAATACTTGTTAAGTATGTAAGGATTTGCATATGCATCTAATCTGCATAATAGTTGTAACTGGCACTTAAATTGAAATCTGTACAATCATATCTTCCATTAAATATTTCTTTATGTACTCCATTAAGATTAGCAAAGCTCAAAGATTAGGCACATATATAATAATTTTTGATAACTTCACTCATAAACCACCTCAATAACTTGTACACAGAGAAGAGAGAAACGTAGAAAGACAACTTAAAATTTAAAAAAAAAAATTAAGTTTCACATGAATTGCTTTGAAAAAATATCCCCCAAATCAACATGAACCCTAATCCAAAGTTAAGAAGAGAAGATGTTTTCATATCAATAACCTGAAAGAAAGAAGAGAAGTCCCAGTGATGCTCTGAATCGAGATTATGTCCTGAATCATGATGTTAAGAAGATAATTGAATGAAGAGATGAAAGAAAGAAGAGTAGATGAAGAAGAGATGAGAAGAAGAGAATAAAGAGATGAAAGAAAAAAGAGTAGATGAAGAAGAGATGAGAAGAAGAGAAGAAGAGAATAACGACCTAACTGTATAGCTCAAAAATTATGTCCTTATTCAGACACAATTAAATACAAACTTCAATGTGATAAATAAACATGTATAAGTATATAATTAATTTTCTTAAATATAGGACAACAGTTTTCGGACAAAAATTGTTGTTCAACATAAAATCAGATAACAGTTTATCTGAAAACACGTTGTTCAATGATATCTCCCCCTTAAATTATCCGGGTAACATTCTCCTTTCAGGGAGTACGCCTTTTACTAGATTTTCCTTATAAAGTCATGCACGAAATGTTCGGGAATTTTTAAATATTTTTTCACAAGCCCAGAATCAACATATCTTGACATATGTACGGTTGGATCATCAAACAGCTCATTTAAAAAATTTATTCAGACGCTCAGGTGACATTCTCGTTTCAGGGAGTACGCCTTTTACTAGATTTTCCTTATAAAGTCATTTACGGAATGTTCGGGAATTTTTAAATATTTTTTCACAAGCCCAAAATCAACATATCTTGACATCCGTACGGTTGGATCGTCGAACAGCTCATTTAAAAAAATTATCCGGACGTTCGGGTAACATTCTCGTTTCAGGGAGTACGCCTTTTACTAGATTTTCCTTATAAAGTCATGAACGGAATATTCAGAAATTTTTAAATATTTTTTCACAAGCCCAAAATTAACATATCTTGACATCTGTACGGTTGGATCGTCAAACAGCTCATTTAAAAAAATTATTCAGAAGTTTGGGTGATATTCTCGTTTCAGAAAGTACGCCTTTTACTAGATTTTCCTTATAAAGTCATGTACTGAATGTTCGAGAATTTTTAAATATTTTTTCACAAGCCCAAAATCAACATATCTTCACATCTGTATAGTTGCATCGTCGAACAGCTCATTTAAAAAAATTATCCGGACGTTCGGGTAACATTCTCATTTCAGGGAGTACGCCTTTTACTAGATTTTCCTTATAAAGTCATGCACAGAATGTTCGGGAATTTTTAAATATTTTTTCACAAGCCAAAAATCAACATATCTCGACATCCGTATGGTTGGATCGTCGAACAGCTCATTTAAAAAAATTATTCGGACGTTCGGGTAACATTCTCGATTCAGGGAGTACGCCTTTACTAGATTTTCCATATAAAGTCATGCACATAATGTTCGGAATTTTTAAATATTTTTTCAAAAGCCCAAAATTAACATATCTTTACATCCGTATGGTTGGATCATAAAACAGCTTATTTAAAAAAATTATTCGGACTTTCGGGTAACATTCTCGTTTCATGGAGTACGCGTTTTACTAGATTTTCCTTATAAAGTCATGCACTGAATGTTCGGGAATTTTTAAATATTTTTTCACAAGCCAAAAATCAACATATCTCGACATCCGTATGGTTGGATCGTCGAACAGCTCATTTAAAAAAATTATTCGGACGTTCGGGTAACATTCTCGATTCAGGGAGTACGCCTTTACTAGATTTTCCATATAAAGTCATGCACATAATGTTCGGAATTTTTAAATATTTTTTCAAAAGCCCAAAATTAACATATCTTTACATCCGTATGGTTGGATCATAAAACAGCTTATTTAAAAAAATTATTCGGACGTTCCGGTAAAATTCTCGTTTCATGGAGTACGCCTTTTACTATATTTTCCATATAAAGTCATGCACGGAATGTTTGGGAATTTTTAAATATTTTTTCACAAGCCCAAAATTAGCATATCTTGACATCCGTACGGTTGGCTCATAGAACAGCTCATTTAAAAAAATTATTCGGATGTTCCGGTAACATTCTCGTTTCAGGGAGTACGCTTTTTACTAGATTTTCCTTATAAAGTTATGCACAAAATGTTCGGGAAGTTTTAAATATTTTTCACAAGCCTAAAATCAACTAATCCTGACATCCGTACGGTTGGATCATCAGACAACTCATTTAAAAAAATTATTCGGACGTTCGGGTAACATTCTCGTTTCAAGGAGTACGCCTTTTACTAGATTTTCCTTATAAAGTCATGCACGAAATGTTCAGGAAGTTTTAAATATTTTTTCACAAGCCCAAAATCAACTTATATTTACATCCGTACGATTGTATCGTCGAACAGCTCATTTAAACAATTATCCGGACGTTCGGGTAACATTCTCGTTTCAGAGAGTACGCCTTTTACTAGATTTTCCCTATAAAGTCATGAACGGAATGTTCAGGAATTTTTAAATATTTTTTCACAAGCCCAAAATTAACATATCTTGATATTCGTACGGTTGGATCATAGAACAGCTCATTTAAAAAAATAATCGGATGTTCGGGTAACATTCTCGATTCAGGGAGTAGGACTTTACTAGATTTTCCATATAAAGTCATGCACGGAATGTTCGGGAATTTTTAAATATTTTTTCAAAAGCCCAAAATTAACATATCTTGACATCCATATGGTTGGATCATAGAACAGCTCATTTAAAAAAATTATTCGGACGTTCGGGTAACATTCTCGTTTCATGGAGTACGCCTTTTACTAGATTTTCCATATAATGTCATGCACTGAATGTTCGGGAATTTTTATATATTTTTTCACAAGCCCAAAATTAACATATCTTGACATCCGTATGGTTGGATCCTAGAACAGCTCATTTAAAAAAATTATTCGGACGTTCCGGTAACATTCTCGTTTCATGAAGTACGCCTTTTACTAGATTTTCCATATAAAGTCATGCACGGAATGTACAGGAATTTTTAAATATTTTTTCACAAGCACAAAATTAACATATCTTGACATCCGTACAGTTGGATCATAGAACAGCTCATTTAAAAAAATTATTCAGATGTTCCGGTAACATTCTCGTTTCAGGGAGTACGCCTTTTACTGTATTTTCCCTATAAAGTCATGCACAAAATGTTCGGGAAGTTTTCAATATTTTTTTACAAGCCCAAAATCAACTTATCTTGACATCCGTACGGTTGGATCATCGGACAACTCATTTAAAAAAATTATTCGGACGTTCGGGTAACATTCTCATTTCAGGGAGTACGCCTTTTACTAGATTTTCCTTATAAAGTCATGCACGAAATGTTCAGGAAGTTTTAAATATTTTTTCACAAGCCCAAAATCAACTTATCTTGACATCTGTATGGTTGGATCGTCGAACAAATCATTTAAACAATTATCCGGACATTCGGGTAACATTCTCGTTTCAGGGAGTACGCTTTTGCTAGATTTTCCCTATAAAGTCATGAACGGAATGTTCAGGAATTTTTAAATATTTTTTCACAAGCCCAAAATTAACATATCTTGATATTCGTACGATTGGATCATAGAACAGCTCATTTAAAAAAAAAATTCGGACGTTCGGGTAACATTCTCGATTCAGGGAGTACGACTTTACTAGATTTTCCATATAAAGTATTGCACGGAATGTTCGGGAATTTTTAAATATTTTTTCAAAAGGCCAAAATTAACATATCTTGACATCCGTACGGTTGGATCATAGAACAGCTCATTTAAAAAAATTATTCGGACGTTCGGGTAACATTCTCGTTTCGTGGAGTACGCGTTTTACTAGATTTTCCATATAAAGTCATGCACGGAATGTACAGGAATTTTTAAATATTTTTTCACAACCCCAAAATCAACATATCTTGACATCCGTATGGTTGGATCCTAGAACAGCTCATTTAAAAAAATTATTCGAACGTTCCGGTAACATTCTCGTTTCATGAAGTACGCCTTTTACTAGATTTTCCATATAAAGTCATGCACGGAATGTACAGGAATTTTTAAATATTTTTTCACAAGCCCAAAATTAACATATCTTGACATCCGTACAGTTGGATCATAGAACAGCTCATTTAAAAAAATTATGCGGACGTTCCGGTAACATTCTCGTTTCAGGGAGTACGCTTTTTACTGGATTTTCCTTATAAAGTTATGCACAAAATATTCGGGAAGTTTTAAATATTTTTTCACAAGCCCAAGATCAACTTATCTTGACATCCGTATGGTTGGATCGTCGGACAACTCATTTAAAAAAATTATTCGGACGTTCGGGTAACATTCTCGTTTCAGGGAGTACGCCTTTTACTAGATTTTCCTTATAAAGTCATGCACGAAATGTTCAGGAAGTTTTAAATATTTTTTCACAAGCCTAAAATCAACTTATCTTGACATCTGTACGGTTGGATCATCGAACAGCTCATTTAAAAAATTATCCGGAAGTTTGGGTAACATTCTCGTTTCAGGGAGTACGCCTTTTACTAGATTTTCCTTATAAAGTCATGCACTGAATGTTCGGGAATTTTTAAATATTTTTTCACAAGCCCAATATCAACATATCTTGACATCCGTATGGTTGTATCCTAGAACAGCTCATTTAAAAAAATTATTCGGACGTTCCGGTAAAATTCTCGTTTCATGGAGTACGCCTTTTACTAGATTTTCCATATAAAGTCATGCACGGAATGTTTGGGAATTTTTAAATATTTTTTCACAAGCCCAAAATTAACATATCTTGACATCCGTACGGTTGGCTCATAGAACAGCTCATTTAAAAAAATTATTCGGACGTTCCGGTAACATTCTCGTTTCAGGGAGTACGCTTTTTACTGGATTTTCCTTATAAAGTCATGCACAAAATGTTCGGGAAGTTTTAAATATTTTTTCACAAGCCCAAAATCAACTTATCTTGACATCCGTACGGTTGGATCGTCAGACAACTCATTTAAAAAAATTATTCGGACATTCGGGTAACATTCTCGTTTCAAGGAGTACGCCTTTTACTAGATTTTCCTTATAAAGTCATGCACGAAATGTTCAGGATGTTTTAAATATTTTTTCACAAGCCCAAAATCAACTTATATTTACATCCGTATGGTTGTATCGTCGAACAACTCATTTAAACAATTATCCGGACATTCGGGTAACATTCTCGTTTCAGGGAGTACGCCTTTTACTAGATTTTCCCTATAAAGTCATGAACGGAATGTTCAGGAATTTTTAAATATTTTTTCACAAGCCCAAAATTAACATATCTTGATATTCGTACGGTTGGATCATAGAACAGCTCATTTAAAAAAAAATTCGGACGTTCGGGTAACATTCTCGATTCAGGGAGTACGACTTTACTAGATTTTCCATATAAAGTATTGCACGGAATGTTCGGGAATTTTTAAATATTTTTTCAAAAGGCCAAAATTAACATATCTTGACATCCGTACGGTTGGATCATAGAACAGCTCATTTAAAAAAATTATTCGGACGTTCGGGTAACATTCTCGTTTCATGGAGTACGCCTTTTACTAGATTTTCCATATAAAGTCATGCACTGAATGTTCGGGAATTTTTAAATATTTTTTCACAACCCCAAAATCAACATATCTTGACATCCGTATGGTTGGTTCCTAGAACAGCTCATTTAAAAAAATTATTCGGACGTTCCGGTAACATTCTCGTTTCATGAAGTACGCCTTTTACTAGATTTTCCATATAAAGTCATGCACGGAATGTACAGGAATTTTTAAATATTTTTTCACAAGCCCAAAATTAACATATTTTGACATCCGTACAGTTGGATCATAGAACAGCTCATTTAAAAAAATTATGCGGACGTTCCGGTAACATTCTCCTTTCAGGGAGTACGCCTTTTACTGGATTTTCCTTATAAAGTCATGCACAAAATGTTCGGGAAGTTTTCAATATTTTTTCACAAGCCCAAGATCAACTTATCTTGACATCCGTATGGTTGGATCGTCGGACAACTCATTTAAAAAAATTATTCGGACGTTCGGGTAACATTCTCATTTCAAGCAGTACGCCTTTTACTAGATTTTCCTTATTAAGTCATGCACGAAATGTTCAGGAAGTTTTAAATATTTTTTCACAAGCCCAAGATCAACTTATCTTGACATCCGTACGGTTGGATCGTCAGACAACTCATTTAAAAAAATTATTCGGACGTTCGGGTAACATTCTCGTTTCAAGGAGTAGGCCTTTTACTAGATTTTCCTTATAAAGTCATGCACGAAATGTTCAGGAAGTTTTAAATATTTTTTCACAAGCCCAAAATCAACTTATATTTACATCCGTACGGTTGTATCGTCGAACAACTCATTTAAACAATTATCCGGACATTCGGGTAATATTCTGGTTTCAGGGAGTACGCCTTTTACTAGATTTTCCCTATAAAGTCATGAACGGAATGTTCAGGAATTTTTAAATATTTTTTCACAAGCCCAAAATTAACATATCTTGATATTCGTACGGTTGGATCATAGAACAGCTCATTTAAAAAAAAAATTCGGACGTTCGGGTAACATTCTCGATTCAGGGAGTACGACTTTACTAGATTTTCCATATAAAGTATTGCACGGAATGTTCGGGAATTTTTAAATATTTTTTCAAAAGGCCAAAATTAACATATCTTGACATCCATACGGTTGGATCATAGAACAGCTCATTTAAAAAAATTCTTCGGACGTTCGGGTAACATTCTCGTTTCATGGAGTACGCATTTTACTAGATTTTCCATATAAAGTCATGCACTGAATGTTCGGGAATTTTTAAATATTTTTTCACAACCCCAAAATCAACATATCTTGACATCCGTATGGTTGGATCCTACAACAGCTCATTTAAAAAAATTATTCGGACGTTCCGGTAACATTCTCGTTTCATGAAGTACGCCTTTTACTAGATTTTCCATATAAAGTCATGCACGGAATGTACAGGAATTTTTAAATATTTTTTCACAAGCCCAAAATTAACATATCTTGACATCCGTACAGTTGGATCATAGAACAGCTCATTTAAAAAAATTATGCGGACGTTCCGGTAACATTCTCCTTTCAGGGAGTACGCCTTTTACTGGATTTTCCTTATAAAGTCAAGCACAAAATGTTCGGGAAGTTTTCAATATTTTTTCACAAGCCCAAGATCAACTTATCTTGACATCCGTATGGTTGGATCGTCGGACAACTCATTTAAAAAAATTATTCGGACGTTTGGGTAACATTCTCATTTCAGGGAGTACGCCTTTTACTAGATTTTCCTTATTAAGTCATGCACGAAATGTTCAGGAAGTTTTAAATATTTTTTCACAAGCCCAAAATCAACTTATCTTGACATCTGTACAGTTGGATCGTCGAACAGCTCATTTAAAAAATTATCCAGACGTTCGGGTAACATTCTCGTTTCAGGGAGTACGCCTTTTACTAGATTTTCCTTATAAAGTCATGAACGGAATGTTCAGGAATTTTTAAATATTTTTTCACAAGCCCAAAATCAACATATCTTGACATCCGTACGGTTGGATCCTAGAACAGCTCATTTAAAAAAATTATTCGGATATTCCGGTAAAATTCTCGTTTCATGGAGTACGCCTTTTACTAGATTTTCCATATAAAGTCATGCACGGAATGTTTGGGAATTTTTAAATATTTTTTCACAAGCCCAAAATTAACATATCTTGACATCCGTACGGTTGGCTCATAGAACAGCTCATTTAAAAAAATTATTCGGACGTTCTGGTAACATTCTCGTTTCAGGGAGTACGCTTTTTACTAGATTTTCCTTATAAAGTCATGCACTGAATGTTCGGGAATTTTTAAATATTTTTTAACAAGCCCAAAATCAACTTATCTTGACATCCGTACGGTTGGATCGTCATATAACTCATTCAAAAAAATTATTCGGACGTTCGGGTAACATTCTCGTTTCAAGGAGTACGCCTTTTACTAGATTTTCCTTATAAAGTCATGCACGAAATGTTCAGGAAGTTTTAAATATTTTTTCACAAGCTCAAAATCAACTTATATTTACATCCGTACGGTTGTATCATCGAACAGCTCATTTAAACAATTATCCGGACGTTCAGGTAACATTCTCGTTTCAGGGAGTACGCCTTTTACTAGATTTTCCCTATAAAGTCATGAACGGAATGTTCAGGAATTTTTAAATATTTTTTCACAAGCCCAAAATTAACATATCTTGATATTCGTACGGCTGGATCATAGAACAGCTCATTTAAAAAAAAATTCGGACGTTCGGGTAACATTCTCGATTCAGGGAGTACGACTTTACTAGATTTTCCATATAAAGTATTGCACGGAATGTTCGGGAATTTTTAAATATTTTTTCAAAAGGCCAAAATTAACATATCTTGACATCCGTACGGTTGGATCATAGAACAGCTCATTTAAAAAAATTATTCGGACGTTCGGGTAACATTCTCGTTTCATGGAGTACGCCTTTTACTAGATTTTCCATATAAAGTCATGCACTGAATGTTCGGGAATTTTTAAATATTTTTTCACAACCCCAAAATCAACATATCTTGACATCCGTTTGGTTGGTTCCTAGAACAGCTCATTTAAAAAAATTATTCGGACGTTCCCGGTAACATTCTCGTTTCATGAAGTACGCCTTTTACTAGATTTTCCATATAAAGTCATGCACGGAATGTACAGGAATTTTTAAATATTTTTTCACAAGCCCAAAATTAATATATCTTGACATCCGTACAGTTGGATCATAGAACAGCTCATTTAAAAAAATTATGCGGACGTTCCGGTAACATTCTCCTTTCAGGGAGTACGCCTTTTACTGGATTTTCCTTATAAAGTCATGCACAAAATGTTCGGGAAGTTTTCAATATTTTTTCACAAGCCCAAGATCAACTTATCTTGACATCCGTATGGTTGGATCGTCGGACAACTCATTTAAAAAAATTATTCGGACGTTCGGGTAACATTCTCATTTCAGGGAGTACGCCTTTTACTAGATTTTCCTTATTAAGTCATGCACGAAATGTTCAGGAAGTTTTAAATATTTTTTCACAAGCCCAAGGTCAACTTATCTTGACATCCGTACGGTTGGATCATCAGACAACTCATTTAAAAAAATTATTCGGACGTTCGGGTAACATTCTCGTTTCAAGGAGTAGGCCTTTTACTAGATTTTCCTTATAAAGTCATGCACGAAATGTTCAGGAAGTTTTAAATATTTTTTCACAAGCCCAAAATCAACTTATATTTACATCCGTACGGTTGTATCGTCGAACAACTCATTTAAACAATTATCCGGACATTCGGGTAACATTCTCGTTTCAGGGAGTACGCCTTTTACTAGATTTTCCCTATAAAGTCATGAACGGAATGTTCAGGAATTTTTAAATATTTTTTCACAAGCCCAAAATTAACATATCTTGATATTCGTACGGTTGGATCATAGAACAGCTCATTTAAAAAAAAATCGGACGTTCGGATAACATTCTCGATTCAGGGAGTACGACTTTACTAGATTTTCCATATAAAGTATTGCACGGAATGTTCGGGAATTTTTAAGTATTTTTTCAAAAGGCAAAAATTAACATATCTTGACATCCATACGGTTGGATCATAGAACAGCTCATTTAAAAAAATTATTCGGACGTTGGGGTAACATTCTCGTTTCATGGAGTACGCCTTTTACTAGATTTTCCATATTAAGTCATGCACTGAATGTTCGGGAATTTTTAAATATTTTTTCACAACCCCAAAATCAACATATCTTAACATCCGTATGGTTGGATCCTAGAACAGCTCATTTAAAAAAATTATTCGGACGTTCCGGTAACATTCTCGTTTCATGAAGTACGCCTTTTACTAGATTTTCCATATAAAGTCATGCACGGAATGTACAGGAATTTTTAAATATTTTTTCACAAGCCCAAAATTAACATATCTTGACATCCGTACAGTTGGATCATAGAACAGCTCATTTAAAAAAATTATGCGGACGTTACGGTAACATTCTCCTTTCAGGGAGTACGCCTTTTACTGGATTTTCCTTATAAAGTCATGCACAAAATGTTCGGGAAGTTTTCAATATTTTTTCACAAGCCCAAGATCAACTTATCTTGACATCCGTATGGTTGGATCGTCGGACAACTCATTTAAAAAATTATTCGGACGTTCGGGTAACATTCTCATTTCAGGGAGTACGCCTTTTACTAGATTTTCCTTATTAAGTCATGCACGAAATGTTCAGGAAGTTTTAAATATTTTTTCACAAGCCCAAGGTCAACTTATCTTGACATCGTACGGTTGGATCATCAGACAACTCATTTAAAAAAATTATTCGGACGTTCGGGTAACATTCTCGTTTCAAGGAGTAGGCCTTTTACTAGATTTTCCTTATAAAGTCAAGCACGAAATGTTCAGGAAGTTTTAAATATTTTTTCACAAGCCCAAAATCAACTTATATTTACATCGTACGGTTGTATCGTCGAAAAACTCATTTAAACAATTATCCGGACATTCGGGTAACATTCTCGTTTCAGGGAGTACGCCTTTTCTAGATTTTCCCTATAAAGTCATGAATGGAATGTTCAGGAATTTTTAAATATTTTTCACAAGCCCAAAATTAACATATTGATATTCGTACGGTGGATCATAGAACAGCTCATTTAAAAAAAAATTCGGACGTTCGGTAACATTCTCGATTCAGGGAGTACGACTTTACTAGATTTTCCATATAAAGTATTGCACGGAATGTTCGGGAATTTTTAAGTTTTTTTCAAAAGGACAAAATTAACATATCTTGACATCCATACGGTTGGATCATAGAACAGCTCATTTAAAAAAATTATTCGGACGTTGGGGTAACATTCTCGTTTCATGGAGTACGCCTTTTACTAGATTTTCCATATAAAGTCATGCACTGAATGTTCGGGAATTTTTAAATATTTTTTCACAACCCCAAAATCAACATATCTTAACATCCGTATGGTTGGATCCTAGAACAGCTCATTTAAAAAAATTATTCGGACGTTCCGGTAATATTCTCGTTTCATGAAGTACGCCTTTTACTAGATTTTCCATATAAAGTCATGCACGGAATGTACAGGAATTTTTAAATATTTTTTCACAAGCCCAAATTACATATCTTGACATCCGTACAGTTGGATCATAGAACAGCTCATTTAAAAAAATTATGCGGACGTTCCGGTAACATTCTCCTTTCAGGGAATACGCCTTTTACTGGATTTTCCTTATAAAGTCATGCACAAAATGTTCGGGAAGCTTCAATATTTTTCACAAGCCCAAGATCAACTTATCTTGACATCCGTATGGTTAGATCGTCGGACAACTCATTTAAAAAATTATTCAGACGTTCGGGTAACATTCTCATTTCAGGGAGTACGCCTTTTACCAGATTTTCCTTATTAAGTCATGCACGAAATGTTCAGGAAGTTTTAAATATTTTTTCACAAGCCCAAAATCAACTTATCTTGACATCTGTACGGTGGATCGTCGAACAGCTCATTTAAAAAATTATCCGGACGTTCGGGTAACATTCTCGTTTCAGGGAGTACGCCTTTTACTAGATTTTCCTTATAAAGTCATGAACGGAATGTTCAGGAATTTTTAAATATTTTTCACAAGACCAAAATCAACATATCTTGACATCCGTACGGTTGGATCCTAGAACAGCTCATTTAAAAAAATTATTCGGATATTCCGGTAAAATTCTCGTTTCATGGAGTACGCCTTTTACTAGATTTTCCATATAAAGTCATGCACGGAATGTTTGGGAATTTTTAAATATTTTTTCACAAGCCCAAAATTAACATATCTTGACATCCGTACGGTTGGCTCATAGAACAGCTCATTTAAAAAATTATTCGGACGTTCCGGTAACATTCTCGTTTCAGGGAGTACGCTTTTTACTAGGTTTTCCTTATAAAGTCATGCACTGAATGTTCGGGAATTTTTAAATTTTTTAACAAGCCCAAAATCAACTTATCTTGACATCCGTACGGTTAGATCGTCATATAACTCATTCAAAAAATTATTCGG